>NC_079314.1:118707878-118885343 GCF_029931775.1 Euleptes europaea | reverse complement strand
TAGATTTACAAATGGAAGATCTAATCCCCCTCTAGATCCAATCTCTACTTCAAAGTCTGGCAGCACGCGGCGGCCGATTGTGTTCCCTCAGCAGTGCCGCGCTGTGCATTTTTATGTGCCCAAAGAAGAAGCTTTGGAATTGGGGAACAAAGTTATTGTCACAGCTCTTCTGGGAAGTAGATTAGCGATGGGGGCGAGTTGTCCTTTTTGTATCTGTAAGCCACCCGCGTTCCAATTAGGGTTGCCAACCTCCAGGCAGGGCCTGGAGACCTCTCGGAATTACAACTGATCTCCAGGCTACAGAGATCAATTCCCCTAGAGAAAATGGCTGAGTTGGAGGGTGGACCAGACGGCATTATACCCTGCTGAGGTTTCTCCCCTCCCCAAACCCTGCCCTCTCTAGGCTCCACCTTCAAAATCTCCAGGAATTTCCTTACCCAGAGTTGGCAACCTGAGGTCCATCCCGCTGTTCTACATTGCAGGGCTTCTGATATTCTCTGGGGAAATTCAAGAAGCACATTTTCCAAAGCCTCGAGTGAGTTTTGTGCTTACAGCCATCTGTGTTCCTGTGTATCATATATCATAGCTGTAATACTGTTTGCAATATTTGTTTTAAAATTTGATATGGCTCTTTTATGATCTACATTTGTCAACAAATGTTCTCTGCAGCTTTCTGAACTGTTTTGTAATGATGACAGAGGATGGCGCGCACCCGTCTGTTCTGCTGACAGCGACACTTTCCAAGCGTAAGGAGCCTTTCTCTAAAAGGAGCTGCCATTAGCCGGACAGACCTGTAAGGTCCAACCCAGTGATCCTTACTGGGAATATTATAATGTGGCTCTCTTTGCGCTTCAGAATCGAATAATCCCAGCACATGTGCATGCAGCTGTTGCTCTGTCTATGTGGGTGAGCCAGCGTGGCGTGGTGGTTAAGAGCGGTGGACTCTAATCTGGAGAACCGGGTTGGTTTCCCCACTCCTCCACATGAAGCCTGCTCGGTGTTTAGCTCAGCCAGGATGGCGGTCTCCGTCTTGGCCATGGCTCCTAGGGTTGCCAACCTCCAGGCGGGGGCTGGAGATCTCCTGGAATTACAACTGATATCCAGATGTCATGAATCACTTAATATTTATTTATTTATTTGCTTTAAACATGTATTCCACTTCCCCTGGAGAAAAAGACTGCTTTGGATGGTGGACGGCATGGCCTTATACCCTACTGAAGTCCCTCCCCTCATTAAACCCCACTCTCCTGAGCGCCACCCTCAAATATGCATGTATTTCCGAACTAGGGTGGCCAACCTCCAGGTACTAGCTGGAGATCTCCTGCTATTACAACTCCAGCCGATAGAGATCAGTTCACCTGGGGAAAATGGCTGCTTTGGCCATTGGACTCTATGGCATTGAAGTCCCTCCCCTCCACAAACCCCGCAGTCCTCAGGCTCCACCCCAAAAACCTCCCACTGGTTGTGAAGAGGGACCTGGCGACCCTATTCTGAACCCAGGTTTGGCAACCCTCCTCTTCTTTTTGGTACCTTAATTTCTTTAGCTCAGGGGTGTCAAACATACGGCCCGCGGGCCGGATCCGGCCCCTTGAGCGCTCTTATCCAGCCCACGAGGCAGCCACCCCCCCTCTCGATCTGGGCTGGTGGGCCTGCTGCAGGCTTGCCAGCCGAGGCAGCCGCCCCTGTCAATCTGTAGTTGTGAATTTCCTGCATTGTGCAGGGGGTTGGACTAGATGACCGTGGTGGTCCCTTCCAACTCTATGATTCTATGATTTTCTGATTCCCTGCTTTAGCTTTTTTAAGCCTCTTGTCCATTTGCTTTTCCCTGCCGCGTCTCTCACCCTGTTGACCCCCCCCTCAGGGCAGCCAGCCCACAGGTGAGGCTCCTAATTAGTTTTGCGTCCGTTTTCATCTTTAGGATTATTCCCCCCCCAAAAGGGTGGTGGTGACGGGGTGACCGTCCGCCCCTCCATCCCTCCCTGCCTCCCCCTCCTCGCCCGGCTTTGCATTATTTCTGACGCTCCCCCTTCCAGCAGCCCAGCGCTCGGTTTATTTTCCGTCCCTTCGTTCTCCAGATAGGGTCTCGTGTGCATATTTGATTAAGCCCTCTATGTTATCAGAGAGCCCCTTGGAATAGCAGCCGGTCCTGATAAGGCAACGCAAACCCCTCTCTTTCTTCCGCACCTCGCCCATCTGTCGGCAATCGTCACCCCCCTGGTTGCCACCTCCGCCGTCCCCATTCTTTCGCATCCCGTATTTCATTTTTTAATGACCTGGCTGTGGCTCTCTGGCGCGTTCGGGAGCCGGCAGCCGGACGGAGAGATTGACAGCCGTTCTGTCTCTCTGCCTTTTGGGGGTGGGCCGGGGGGGGGTCTAGGCAGCGATAGTGCATTTGGCAGCGAGAAAACAGCCCCCCCGGCTCTCTGTAAGTTGGCGATACTGATAACCGGTGGAAGAATTGACCTGCATGGTCTTTTCTGGATAGGGTTGCCAACCTCCAGGCACTAGCTGGAGATCTCCTGCTATTACAACTGATTGGTTCCCCTGGAAAAAATGGCCACCTTGGCAATTGGACTCTATGGCATTGAAGTGCCTCCCCTCCCCAAACCCTTCCCTCCTCAGGCTCTGCCCAAAAAACCTCCTGCCGGTGGCGAAGAGGGACTTGGCAACCGTATTTCTGTAGCCCCAAGGTGAGCAAGTGGTAAAGTCCCCCTCCTCATCCTCTTAGGCATTTCTCTGTCCATCACTTTTGACCTTCCACCAACTTGCTCAGGGTGGTGTATGAGTTTTTTAGGGTTGCCAACCTCCAGGTACTTGGAGACAAGCGAGGCTCAGTGCTGCAATGGTAATGGAAAAGATCCACAACAGCACTCACAACTATAATAATAAAGTAAGGATTTATAAGGTGCAAAAGGTGCAAAAAAGTGAATATATATACATGAATACAATAGGGTACAATAAGATACAATTTATCAAAGGAATCCAGCAAAGGAATCAATTGAATTTCCATCTATGCTGGATTCCTTTGATAAATTGTATCTTATTGTACCCTATTGTATTCATGCATATATATTCACTTTTTTGCACCTTTTTAACTTTATAAATCCTTACTTTATTATTATAGTTGTGAGCGCTGTTGTGGATCTTCTTCAACCTCCAGGTACTAGCTGGAGATCTCCTGCTGATAGAGATCAGTTCCCCTGGAGAATACAGCCGCTTTGGCAATTGGATTTTGGCAATTGGCATTGAAGCCCCTCCCTTCCCAAGCCCCGCCCTCCTCAGGCTCCACCCCAAAATCTCCTGCCAGTGGCGAAGAGGGACCTGGAAACCGCACGGCCACCCCAAACACGTGACATTTTCCCTTTCCTTAAAGGCCCATCATGCACTCTCCTGAAGCCTTTTATGAAGAACTGATAAAGCTTTCCTCTTGGGCTGGTGCTGAACAGCCAGGATTGAAAGGGACAGGCAGCAACTCGCATTTTATCGGTTCTTTGGTTTCTGTTGTGTGTCTTTATTTTTAACTGTTGCCACCCGATCTCAGCCTTTGGGAGGAAGCCGAGTCGAAATGGAAGCAAACACACAGATGCGGCAAGGAAAGGAACAGATCCAGAGTCGGGTTGGGCGAAAAAACGTTGGTGGGTAAAATCCGGGTTTATTGGGCCCGATTTTTTCCCAGTAAACCAGGAAAACCTACAGCCAGTTCTCTCTGAAGCACAGTGCCAGGTGGATACCTACCCCTTGTGAGAGGTTGCCTTGACAACCTAAAAGGGTTTCTGAGTTCTTGCAAGGCTGTTTCTGCTTTGTGAGGAACTTCTTTTTGAAAAAGTTTTTTGTTCTAAATTTGCCTTCTTTCTTTCTTTCTTTCTTTCTTTCTTTCTTTCTTTCTTTCTGTCTTTCTTTCTTTCTTTTTCTTTCTTTCTTTCTTGCTTGCTTGCTTGCTTGCTTGCTTGCTTGCTTGCTTTCTTGCTTTCTTTCTTTCTTTCTTTCTTTCCTTCCTTCCTTCCTTCCTTCCTTCCTTCCTTCCTTCCTTCCTTCCTTCCTTCCTTCCTTCCTTCTTTCTTTCTTGCTTTCCTTCTTTCTTGCTTTCTTTCTTTCTTGCTTGCTTTCTTGCTTTCTTTCTTTTTTGCTTTCTTTCCTTCCTTCCTTCCTTCCTTCCTTCCTTCCTTCCTTCCTTCCTTCCTTCCTTCCTTCCTTCTTTCTTTCTTTCTTTCTTTCTTTCTTTCTTTCTTTCTTTCTTTCTTTCTTTCTTTCTTTCTTTCTCTCTTTCTCGCTTTCTCGCTTTCTCGCTTTCTCGCTTTCTCGCTTTCTCGCTTTCTCGCTTTCTTGCTTTCTTCCTACCTACCTACCTACCTACCTACCTACCTACCTACCTATCTTCTTCTTCTTCTTCTACCTATCTAAAGGGAATAGGCGAGTAGGTGATGTGAAAGACCTCTACCTGAGACCCTGAAGAGCCGCTGTCAGTCTGAGTAGATAATACTGACTTTGATGGACCAAGAGTCTGACTCAGTAGAAGCCTACCTACCTATCTTCTTTCATCTATCTATCTATCTATCTATCTATCTATCTATCTATCTATCTATCTATCTATCTATCTATCTATCTATCTATCTATCGTCTGTCTTTCCGTCCGTCCGTCCTTCCATCCATCCAGCCATCCAAATCACCTTTTCTCTAAACTTGGATGTTGCCCAAGAGTTTTGAATTTGCAAAAGCATAAATTGTAGCTCAAGCTGGGCCCATTGTGTAGATGTTTTGATCCGCAGGGGACCAGCTGTTGCCTGTTTGATATAATTCTAATTGATATAATTCCAGTCATGGAACTCCAGCCTCACAATTTGGTGCTAAATCTCATAGGGATTTAAAGCAATTTGAATTCCCTTCCCCACACCCAACAGATCTGCAAAAAGAAAGAAAGGGAAAAAAGCGGCAAATTCATGCACTGTTCCCCTTCCCAGTAGCTCTCAAAGTTCTCATAAAGAAGTCCTCATATATAATGATTCTCGAAGGGCTGCCATAATTTTTTTTTGCATTAGGAGGAAAAAATTAGAAGCAAAAGGCTGCGGTATTACTTGGCATCTGTTATGTTGATGTAAATGGCATGCAGATTATGTTGGTTGAATGCAACAAAAATATGTGGCTTGGTAGCAACCTTTCGATTTCTAAACATTTTTAGAGTGGCCCTTGTTCAGGACTGTGCATGTTCTGTACTGATTCACACTAGCACTAGCACTATTCACACTTATTCACACTAGAACACACACACACCTCCCGAAATGCGATGCGGGTAGAATTCAGCTTCCCGGGCTTTACAGAGTTCTGTAATAAAAACAAACAAGCATGTTTCTAGTCCTCATTGTTCCAAGATTTTCTTTCTGCGGATTTTCTTTTTTAAACCAGATGTGGCCACAGCTCTGCGCTTTGTTGCCTTCCCCGTAACAATATTTGTGTCCCTATATACGTAGGTTAGTGATAGTCTGCCTTTCTCAAGGCGGATTACACAATGTCAGTCGATATAATCAACAGGATGGGACATCCAATAAACAGCGCGATAAGATTTGGATTGCAGAAATCTGAAACAGACTGAAACAAAGCATAAGCATTCACATGGCACACGTGAGCCCGTGTGGTGTAGTGGTTAAGAGCAGTGGACTCTGATCTGGAGAACCAGGTTCAATTCCCCACTCCTCCACATGAGCAGCAGACTCTAATCTGGTGTTCAGTTCCCCACTCCTACACATGAAGCCAGCTGGGTGACCTTGGGCTAGTCACAGTTCTCTTCGAGCTCTCTCAGCCCCACCTACCTCACAAGGTGTCTGTTGTGGGAGAAGAAGGGAAGGCGATTGTAAGCCAGTTTGATTCTCCTTTAAAGATAGAGAAAGTTGGCTTATGAAAACCAACTCTTCTTCTTCTTCTCCTCCTCCTCCTCCTCCTCCTCCTCTTCCTCCTTTTCCTCCTCTTCCTCCTCTTCCTCCTCTTCCTCCTCCTCGTGCCATTGCCCGGGTACATTTGGGGGCAGAGCTGGCACTCCGTCTTCTATGTCTGGCATAAGACAGGACATGTATGGCTTTTCTTCCAGTTTTAGCCCCATGAACTGTTTGGAACCCAATCTCTGTCTAGATACATTGATACCTTGCCTAACGATAACCCCACCAGGGTTCATGCGGCTCCCTTTTGGAATTCATCATCCTTGGGAGTTCCCCTAACTTCCGCTCAACTGGCAGCTGGCTATAAATCCCGACGCTCTCCAGCAGAGGTTATCACCGGGCCGGTGGAAATCTCTCCATATTAATTTTTCAGACTCTTCCTGATGAAATCTAATTAAAACGCAGCATCTCCGTCAGTGCGCAAATCTCCCTGTGTTTGCTCCGTGTGTCGTGGGCATGATTAAGGGGAAGAGATAAGGGGAGGGGAGGGAAAGAGTGATAGTTTGCTGGAAGAGACAAGATTTTATGGCCCCGAGTGGATTGTAGACCAATGATCCGTTGATCCTTTCCGTTCTTCACTCTCCAATTCTCCAGCGAACCCTTGTAGTTTTTTCTCTTAGATTTTCTTTCTTTTTTCCTTTTTGCATGCGATTGATTTAACTCCTCGGGGTCTGCAGGAACATATTGATGGCAGACTAAGCTTGTGCAACAAAGGTGTGCTTTGCATGCTAATAGGACTGCTCCGACCCTGCAGATGGGTGCTGGGGGGGGGGTCGAACCTCTTGCCTAGCGGGCAAATGAATTTGGGGATATGCTTGTTTCCCCACGTTGGCGGAGGGCTTCCTGCACACTGCCCTATTTGAAGGCCGGCTGCCTTTACGCTTTTGAGAGATCCTCGTACACCGCTTTTTATGCAAAAGGACCCAAGATATGATCCATCTGAATGCGGGAGTTCCTCTGCAGGCAGTACTGATGGGAAATTTAGAGGGAACAAGCAACAAGAAAGAGGACCGCACCAAATGAAACAGAGACCAAAAGCAGAGATTGGTGCAAGGGATAAAAAAAACCTTATTTAATAGTTAACGTGCCCCTGTGCGTTTCGCACGAGCTTCTTCAGGGGGATCTGATGAATAAAAATTAAGATAAAGCATTAACATATATATCCAGGGCCGGTGCCAGTCATTTTTGCGCCCTAGGCAAGGCTAACTACTTGTGCACCCCCCCAATTGCTAACCAATTTTCAAAAACAGATGCCTTGTATAAGACATTATAATTAACTATATTCCATAGCACTGTTGTGGTACTTATCTTAAAATTAAAAAAACAAAAATTTCCAGTTGCATTTTTTTCAAGAAACCAATCTGTTGAAAACTGTGCCTCTCAGGCCAGTTCTGCGCCCCTCTGAGGTCTGGGCCCTAGGTGACCGCCTAGTTCGCCTAACGGTAGCGCAGGCCCTGTATATATCTATATAAGTTTAAAAACATGTTTTGAAAAGGAACTAGGAGTCCCTTTTATAAACGTGTTTTAAACTTATATAGATATATGTGTTAATTTTAATCTCTGCTTTTTGTCTCCAAATTTAGAGGGAAGCTGAGTGTAATTAAGGCTCAAAATTGTCTTTGTCAAAGACTCTGCGTTCCTAAAGCCCAAGACGCTTTGCCGGTAGCCACTGGAATGAGGAATGGTTTGTTGGAAGCCTACGCACTGGGGATGCGCTTGGCCTTAAGTTGCTTTGTAAATCTCAGAGCACTCTTTTCTGTGCTGACGTGCTCCATCCAGTTGGGTTCCCAGTTCAGGTTTTGTCGTCCCACCAGATCAGCATCAGACAAGTATCGCAAACCATCCGGTTCCATCCCCTTTCCATTTGGGAACTCCAGTTAAAGGGACGAGGCAAGTAGGTGATGTGAAAGACCTCAGCCTGAGACCCCGGAGAGCCGCTGCTAGTCTGAGTAGACAATACTGACTTGGATGGACCAAGGGTCGGATTCAGTATGAGGCAGCTTCATGTGTTCGTCTCTTAACTGACCTTTTAATTGGAGACGCTGGGGATTGAACCTGGGACTTTGTGCATGCCACGCAGATGCTCTACCGCCGAGCCACAGTCCCTCCCCGAACTTACAAATTTGGAAAAGTAAAATACTCAACATACTTGCCATAGACTTCTGCACATGCGTAGAGGCAAGCCGGTATGCTCCATAGAGACCAGTTTTGCTCCTCTCTAGGAATCAGCCTGGAATAGGGTTGCCAGGTCCATCTTCGCCATCAGCAGGAGGTTTTTGGGGCGGAGCTTGAGGAGGGCGGGGTTTGGGGAGGGGAGGGACTTCAATGCCATAGAGTCCAATTGCCAAAGCAGCCATTTTTTCCAGGTGAACTGATCTCTATCTGCTGGAGATCAGTTGTAACAGCAGGAGATCTCCAGCTAGTACATGGAGGTTTCTTGAAGGATGCCACATAGAAAGAAGGATCCTCACAAAATAGGTATGTGAATAGATTGCAAGGCATTTAAATATGCTGATAATATTTAGGCAAGATGTTGCTGAAATTGTTATTATTGGATGTTATATAATTCTAGTGAAACCAACCGCGTAAGTTGCAAATGCAAGCGTCACAAAGAATTGCGGCTCTCAATTAATATCAAAATCTCCACGTGACTTCGGGCAGCTGAAGAAGGTGAAACAAAGACATTCTTACTGGAACTTTGTTCTGCCTAACAGGAGACCCTCAAATGAGATTTCAACTATCCATGTATGAATTGCAAAATAATATATTTTTGTGTTGTTAAATTGAGTTTGCACGCCAAATTGAATATGCCAAAAAACAGGCTTGTAGAAGTTACATTTAAGTGATTGTACATAAATACAGTATGAGATATAAGCCTTGCTCATGCAAAAGTTGTTTTATAGTCTATATAGCAAGTGCCACCCGGCTGTAATTTGTTGAATACCACTGTAGCAGTTGTATGTTATTTTTTTTCTTGACTTAGTGCATGGAGGTTGGCAACCATAGCCTGGAGCCCCCCTCGTTGTCTGCATATGGAAGCCATGGCATGACTCCCTTCTCCCGTTCAGACAGTCCTGGGGGGCTTTCTGCGTAACAAGTCCCCTTTGACATTATAATCGCCGCTTCTGCCCTTTGCACGCCATCCGATTTGGGATGGCAGCGTCACCTGGCATGGCATTCTGATGAGGGCCACCAGGCCTTTTGTGTGGTGCCAGGGAGCTGTTGGCAGACGCCAGTGTGACTTATGTTCTATTTTCTGAATTGTTAGCTCTGTCGGTAGTAGGTGATTACATTAACTGTTGCTTAATTGTCTGTAGGGAGCTCAGCCGGCTGTCGGGGTTGCCTTTTTGTTTTTTTGTCCCCTTGCAGAAGTTGCTCTTGGCTGCTTCCTCCCCGGTCCCTCGTCCAAAATTAAGCGGGCATGCTCCTGATTTACACGCTGTGCCAAGGTGTCTTTTACGGGGGTGTTAATTTTTATTAAGCATTTATTACATTATATGTGCACACCGTTCTCACTGAGGTGGTGAAGAAGAAGAAGAAGAATCATAGAATCGTAGAGTTGGAAGGGGTCACCAGGGCCATCTAGTCCAACCCCCTGCACAATGCAGGAAATTCCAAACTGTCTCCCCCCCCAAACACACCCAGTGACCCCTACTCCATTCCCAGAAGATGGCCAAGGTGCCCTCCCTCTCATGATCTGCCTAAGGTCATAGAATCAGCATTGCTGACAGATGGCCATCTAGCCATCTGAAGAAGAAGAGTTGGTTTTTCTATGCCGACTTTCTCTACCACTTAAGGGAGAATCAAACCGGCTTACAATCTCCTTCCCTTCCCCACAACAGGTAGGTGGGACTGAGAGAGCGCTAAGTCACCCAGCTGGCTTCAAGGGGAGGAGTGGGGAATCAAACCCGGTTCTCCAGGTCAGAGTCCACCACTCCAAACCACCGCTCTTATCCACTTCACCACGCTGGCTCTGTGTCTAAGCTTTATCTAGGCTTTGGATTGCAGGTGGGATCTCCCTTAAAAGAATTTCCCTACACAAGGAAAGATAACAATCAAGGAGCCTAGGTCTAGTTTAGCCTCATCGCTGATTTCTTGTTTAAGTGGGGAGCATTTTTTTCTCATGATGGAACTAGGTTAGTATCATCCCTAAAATGCTTGCTTTCTAAGTGCAAAGCTTATTTTTCTCATGATGGATCTGGTTTAGCACTATCTCTGACATGCTTGCTTTCTAAGTGCAGGACATATTCTTTTCATGTGGAGGAGTTGGGGGGAATCGAACCCGGTTCTCCAGATCAGAGTCCACTGCTCCAAACCACTTAAGCACTACACCATGCTGGATCTCCTAGTCCTAAGGGGAGCAGTTTTATCACTCGGGGCTTGACCCTTGGGTCCTTCCAAGACCATCTACTTTTCCTGCAACGGATTGCATTAGTTTCCGCGGGGCGTGTGCGGCAGAGAGACTTCGTCCCTTCCCCGTGCCCCCCTCCTCTGCACTACCCATAAATTAAGTTACCATGTGTGTATTGAATTTCTCCCCAGCCCCTGATGTTGAGGCACATCTGCGATGCCTCCTGCAGTTAATGGCTTCACACACAAAAATGAAGTAATAAAGGTTATGATGTCTGTATTTTAACCTCCTGCCCCCCCATTGTATTAAATGCAGGGTTTTTCTCGGGAATGGCAGATCCTCTCTCTCCCCCCCCCTACAGCCGCAATTTAAATACCTCCTGATAATGTGGCTTTTTAAAATTTGGAAGCTCCCCCCATGCTGTTTCAGGTCGGGGCCGCTATAGCTATTGCTCCCGGAACAAAGCAGGGAAATGTTCCTATTAGTGTACATGCTTGTAGGGTTTTATTATTATTTTTAATGGAGAGATGATTTTACACTCTACGAGAGAGGAATAGATTGGAGGAGGAGGGGGAGACATGGAGGAGGAGAGAATGAAGGAGGAAAGTTTGAAGCAGTGGTCCCCAAAGTGGGGGGCTGGTGGGATTACCTAGGGGGGCACTAAGAGGCAAGAGGGCAGCAGGGGGGCGCGCTAGAGGTGGGGGCCCTTCAACTGTGTTGTTCACTAATATACAATAGACAAGCTATGGCACCATGCTGGCAAATTTGGTGGAAACTATCAGAATTCCCCCCCCCCCAGACTTTGAAGAGCTGGTACCACTGGATCAAGGTCATCAGCTGTGTTGAACAAATTTTAACTAAATAGTTTTAATTTGATTTTGAATAGATGTGCAATTAATTGTTACTGTTTGGAAATTTTATTGTTATTATCTTCTTTAGTGAGCCACGCAAACCCCTATTTTGAATAATGCTTTTTATAGGGTAGGGTAGGGTGCGCTGGGGTTGAGTTTGTGGAACTGAGGGGGCGGTGGCCTCAAAAGTTTGAGAACCACAGATTTAAGGGGAAGGAGGAAGGACTCGATCGCAGCACAGCGCATCGGGAAATTCTCCCACCCCTGTGCAAAACTCCCTTCTGTCCCGATGTGGCTTGAATGAGAGAACTTCCCGATGGACTGTGCCTTTATTCAAACTTTAAGGCAAAGGAATTGAACAGACCTCTGCATGTGTTTGTCTATGGGCTGGGAAACCCTCTGGGACCCAAAGCACTTCATTTTTAAGGTTGCCAACTTCGAATAATAGAATCATGGAGTTGGAAGGGGCCATAGAGGCCATCTAGTCCAACCCCCTCCTCAACGCAGGATCAGCCTAGAGCATCCCTGGCAAGTGATTGTCCAGCCTCTGCTTAAAGACTGCCAGTGGGGGGGGGGGGGAGCTCACCACCTCCCTAGGTAGCTGATTCCACTGTCAAACAACTCTTACTGTAAAAAATGTTTCCCTAATATCCAGCCGGTACCTTTCTGCTCTCCATTTAAACCCATTATTGCGAGTCCTATCCTCTGCTGCCTGGGGATGTGGAGGGGAGGTAGTTGTGAATTTCCTGCATTGTGCAGGGGGTTGGACTAGATGACCCTGGTGGTCCCTTCCAAGTCTGTGAGTCTATGATCGTGTGAAGTCAGCTTTCTCTACTGCCGACAATCCCTTCCCCAGTTTTTTTCCTTGCCTCTGGCTTGGCATTTGGCGTTCCTTGGAGAATTTGCTTGGCAATTGGCTCTCCTTGGAGAGCTGCTGCCAGTTAAAGTAGACTCCAGTTAGTCAGATAGTAGACAGCAATTGGTACTCCTAGGGGGAGGAATTGGGGGCGGGGGGTTGAGCCCTGGAGCCTCCAATGCGGATAGCATTTTATTAGGACAATTCATTCCTATTAGTTCTGGTTTTGTCCACCTCCCCACCCGAGTTGACTTGCCTGTTTTTGCAATAGGCTCCATTTCACACTCCCCAACTAGAATTAAGAATATTTATTTATAATAAGAAGAATGTTTATAATAATATTTATACCCTTTATTACTGGTAAAGAAGAAGAGTTGGTTTTTAAATGCTGACTTTCTCTACCACTTAAGGAAGAATCAAACTGGTTTACAATCACCTTCCCCTCCCCTCCCTACAGCAGACGCCTGGTGAAGGTAAGTGGGGCTGAGAGTGTGTGACTAGCCCAAGGTCACCCAGCTGGCTTCATGTTGTAGGAGTGGGGAATCAACCCCGGTTCTCCAGAGTCCACCGCTCCAAACCACCGCACTTAGCCACCATACCACGCTGCCTCTCCAAAGCTTCTAAAAGACAACTGTTGCATAAACATGGCAATCTTACCACATTATGCAACCTACCACGTTATCTCCAGAATACATAGATCAGTACCCCTGGAGTAAATGGGTGCTTTGGAGGGTGGAGTCTATGGCATGAAACCCAAATGAGGTCCCTCCCCTTTAGGGTGGCCGGGTCCCCCCGGCCACTGGTGGGGGATGGGGGGGCAGGGTTGCCAGACCCAGGTTGGGAAACTCCTGGAGACTTGGGGATGGAGCCTGGGGAGGACAGGGACCTCAGTGGGGTACAATGCCGTAGAGTCCACCCTCCAAAGCAGCCATATTCTCCAGGGGAACTGATCTCTGTAGTCTGGAGACGAGCTGCAATTCCAGGGGGACCCCCAGGTTCCACCTTACTCCCCTTCTCTAATCCAGTCCATCCCAGGCTCTACCCCACCCCAAATCTCCAGCAAGCCAGAGCTGGCAACCCTCCCCTCCCTGGGGGATCCAGAAGCATGTGTTTTGCCCCGGGGGTTCTCTCAACAAATAAGCCATTTCCCTTTCCAACAAATAATTGTGTTATAGAAATAGTCCTTTCTGTCTCGGAAGTGACAAGGGGAAGGCCTGGAAGGGGCAGCATCGTGACCCCCATCTTGCCCTGCAAACTCTGGAGTCTGACTGTTGCTTGTCTTCTGGCGCTGGGGCACAGGGGTTGTGGCAGCCGTCGGCTCTTCCTTGACACTTGGGCCGGGGTCCCTCCCAAGGAAACTCTGAGATGGGAGCAGGGAGGCAGCGGGAGATCTAAAGTCAGCAACCTTTGCCCTTCCAGGGCCGCAGGGCGAACAAATCTAGCAAGTGTAAGCGGGGTAAGGAACGAGAGGGATAGGGTCTGATTCCGCTTATCTGGTAGCCGGGACACGGGTTTCCTGCAAGCAGCAGCTGAAACCGGCTGTGGTCGCAGGAGGAGCCGGAGGTCTTTGGCCTAAGATTAGCCTCTTTGTTTCAGATCAGCATCCAGTTGTTCACCTCCTGGTCCCATGCAGCTCTCCTCTATTCCAGTTTCCCTCTTCCATCTCCAGCATGGTGTAGTGGTTAAGTGCTGTGGTTTGGAGCAGTGGACTCTGATGTGGAGAACCGGGTTTGATTCCCCACTCCTCCACATGAGCGGCGGAGGCTAATCTGGTGAGTTGGATTTGCTTCCCCACTCCTACACAAAAAAGCCAGCTGGGTGACCTTGGGCTAGTCACAGCTCTCTTCGAGCTCTCTCAGTCCCATCTACCTCACAGGGTATCTGTTGTGGGGAGGGGGAGGGTGATTGTAAGCTGGTTTGATTCTTCCTTAAGTGGTAGAGAAAGTTGGCATATAAAAAAACAACTCTTCTTCTTCTTCAAATAGAATAATAGAGTTGAAAGTTACCTCCAGGGTCATCTAGTCCAACCCCCTGCACAATGCAGGAATTTAACAACTACCTCCCCCCCCCACACCCCCAGTGGCCCCTATCCCAGAAGATGGCCAAGATGGCCCTCTCATCTTCTTCCGGCAGTCTTTAAGCAATGGCTGGACAAACACATGTTAGGGATGTTCTAGGTTGATCCTGCATTCAGCAGGGGGTTGGACTAGATGGCCTGTATGGCCTCTTCCAGCTCTATGATTCTTCTTTTTCTTCTTATTCTTATTCCATTGAGGTCCCTCCCCTCTTCAAACCCTGCCCTCCTCAGGCTCCACCCCAGGTATAATGCCGTAGAGTCCACTTTCCAAAGCTACCCTTTTCTCCGGGTGAACTCATCTCTGTTGCCTAGAGATCAGTTGCAATCCCAGGAAATATCCAGCTGCCACCTGGAATTTAGCAACCCTATCTATGAAGCTTCCTTATACTGAGTCACACCATTGGTCTATTAAAATCAGCATTGTTGTACTCAGACTGGCAGCAGCTCTCCAGGGTCTCAGGCAGAGGTCTTTCACATCACCTACCTGCCTAGTCCCTTGAACTGGCGATGCCGGGGATTGAACCTGGGACTGTGTGCATGCCAAGCAGGTGCTCTACCACTGAGCCACAGCCCCTCTCCATGGCTCTCCAGGGTCTCAGGCAGGGGCCTTTCACATCACTTGCCTGGTCCCTTCAACTAGAGATGCTGGGGATTGAACCTGGGACCTTCTGCATGCCGAGCAGATGCACTACCACTCAGCCACAGCCCCTCTCCATGGCTCTCCAGGGTCTCAGGCAGGGGCCTTTCACATCACTTGCCTGATCCCTTCAACTAGAGATGCTGGGGATTGAACCTGGGACCTTCTGCATGCCGAGCAGATGCTCTACCACTCAGCTACGGCTCCTCCCCAGTCAACAAGGCCACATTCTGCCACTACCCCTTACAGATTGTCCATCCCATTGTTTTGGTTCCTTAAGGAAACTGGAAGCCCCGTTGAGATAGTTCTACATAAAAAACGTTTCTTGCAATGAGTCTGAGCTCTTTTGCAAATAGTCTGTGGTTTTCAGTAAGCTCTTTGTGTGTGTGTGTAAAGTGCCATCAAGTTGCTGCCGACTTATGTCGACCCCTAACCAATTTCCCTTCTAATCTATCCCAGACTGAGGCAGATGGCCAGAATCTTGACAGAAAGTAAAAAAACAACCACCCCATTTTATACCAAGAAAATGTCAAGATGAATGATAATTTTGATGAATACATCAAATTTTTATAGTTTGGCGACTTGGGCATGTGTTCCCTTTTAGCTGTATTTTTAAGGATTTTTTTTTTCTTAATTGGGAAGTTGTCTTAATTTTTTTTCTTTTTTTGGTTTAGTAAAGGAAAGTAGTCAATTAATTTTTTTGGTAAACAAATGTTGTTGACAGTCGCTTCCCATACTGTCTCAGAAAGAGCTCTTTTCCAGCTAAGGAGATCAGAATTTGGCTTTGATAGTGCAGGAGACAGAATTCTGGCAGGGCGGAGAGAGAGGCCGGGCCCACAGAAATTCATTCTGATTTCAGCCCTGCAGTTCGAAGTCCTTTAATCGCCGGTTTTATGTATTTGTTTAAAGCGTTTTTGTGCTGCCTTTCCACCCAATCAAGGTCCTCAGGTCATAGGGTTGCCTACCTCCAGGTAGGTATATATACAAAATCACACCTGTATACCAGTTAAAGTAGTACAAAAGCAGTATAGGGGAAAAAAAAACCAAGAATCTATTCAAACAAATAAGCGGATTCAAGAGTACGAAATCAAAATGTAATATGCAAAATGTAATATGCAAAACAACACTCATAAATCTTAACCACAACACTCTGAACAGGATATCAAATTGTCCTTAAACAAAGAGAGTCTCACGTGACATCAACCTTTACAAGGTGCAAAGAAACATATCAAGAATTACAAGCGAAGAAAGTCCAGAGGCAGGCAATGGCCAACCACCTCTATTTGACTCTTGCCTTGACCTGGATGGGCCAGGCTAGCCTGATCCCATATGATCTCAGGAGGGTTAGGTCCCAGGTTCAATCCCCAGCCTGTCCATTTAGAAGGATCAAGTAGTTGTGACAAGGAAGATCTTCTCCTGAGACCCTGGAGCGCCGCTGCCAGTCTGAGTAGACGGTTCTGACCTTGGTGGACCAAAGGTCTGATTCAGTATAAGGCAGGTTCATGCAGTTATGTGTGTGTTCATGTCTTGAAGTGAAGAAGAGTTGGTTTTTATATGCCAACTTTCTCTACCACTTAAGGGAGAGTCAAACTGGCTTACAATCGCCTTCCCTTCCCGCCCCCCCCACAACAGACACCCTGTGAGGTAGATGGGGCTGAGAGAGTGTGACTAGCCCAAGGTCACCCAGCTGGCTTCATGTGTAGGAGCGGGGAAAACAAATTCACCAGATTAGCCTCCGCTGCTCTTAACCACTACTCCACACTGGTGGCAAATCCAGTTGTGTCCATGAGAAATGTTCACATTCTCTTTGGGAGCCTTCAGCAAATCATTTCTTTTTTTAAAAATAAAGAAAACCGAACATTTTAAGTTTCCGATAAAGCCCTGCCCTTCTTGATCTTCTGGCTTCCCGGCGGCCTTGTAATAACTCCCCTTTTGTGCTAACTAGCTGCCAGCTCTCTCTCTCTCTCTCTCTGTCTGCAGCTGTGGAAACCAGAGACATAAAAAGGTTAATCCCCTTTGCCCCTTGGGTCACGCGCATGTCTAGCGCCTGAACCCGGAGCTTCCAGCCCAGTTCTTTAAGGCTTGTTCTGCTTATTGATGCAATTGATTTTTCAATTGAAAATGGCTGGTGAGTAATGGCACTTACAACCCCCCCAGGAGGGCCTTATCCTGTCATCTCTAGCAGGGGATAATACATGTGCAAATACCCTCGTCGCCACGTCTGAAAAGCGGATGCATTCTGGTTTTTGTACCCACCTGCTGGTTTTGGCCGACAACAGAGAGCGAGCATGTGGCGCATCTCTGTAAATGCAAGGGCATAGAAGAAGAAGCAGAAGAGCTGGGTTTTTATATGCCGACTTTCTCTACCACTTAAGGAAGAATCAAACCGGCTTGCAATCCCCTTCCCTTCCCCTCTCCACAACAGACACCCTGGGAGGTAGGTGGGGCCGAGAGAGCTCTAAGAGACCTGTGACTGGCCCAAGGTCATCCAGCTGGCTTCATGTGGAGGAGTGGGGAAACCAACCCGGTTCACCAGATCAGCCTCCGCCGCTCATGTGGAGGAGTGGGGAATCAAACCCTGCTCTCCAGATCAGAGTCCACCGCTCCAAACCACTGCTCGTAACCACTACACCATGCTGGCTTATTTCTGTAGGGGTGCTGGTGATGCAGTTAGGGTTGCCAGCTCTGGGTTGGGAAATACCTGGAGATCTTTGGGGCAGAATTAAGTACCCAAAGGTCAAGAAAAAAATAAACGTCCAAGGCCTAAAGTCATACAGTCTGAAAGTTATGCCCGTACAAAATATGAATGTATTTATTACAGGCTAAAATCTGATAACACATATGACCCATATAAGACTCTGCAAAAGCCTACCAAATAAAGAAGAAGGCTTACAATCACCTTCCTTCCCCACAACTGACACCCTGTGGGGTAGGTGGGGCTACGAGAACTCGAAGAGAGCTGTGACTAACCCAAGGTCACCCAGCTGGCTTCATGTGGAGGAGCGGGGAAACCAACCTGGTTCACCAGATTAGCCTCCGCAGCTCACGTGGAGGAGTGGGGAATCATACCCGGCTCCCCAGATCAGAGACCACCACTCCAAACCACCGCTCTTAACCACTACGCTATGCCGGCTCTCCAGCAAGAGACCAACAAGGTTGTTGGGGTATAAGAGTCAAAACTCCCTTCGCCACACCTTAGAGACCAACAAGATTTTGGGGGTATGAGGTTTTGATGAAGGGAGCTTTGACTCATAAAAGATTATATCCCGAAACTCTTGTCGGTTTTCCAGGTGCTACCGGACTCGAACCCAGCTGTTCTACTGCAGACCAACACAACTCTCCTCTGAAACCAGTTTCCTGACGAATATAACAAAATATCATGCCTTTTGGAAACCCCGTGGATCGGAGTGATATGTGACAGCCAGCAGTCGGTTTGGACAGGCCTACTTCCGAAGTTGTTTTTAAAGACGTTTCCTTTTGCACCAGGCTGGTATTTTTAACATCTCTTGAGTACGAAAGGCCCGTACCAGGGAAAGATTTGAGGGAGACATCAGCGTGAAGGCAGACGCGTCATCGCTGCACACACGCCAGATGTTGACAGAGGCATTTGTTAGACGCGATACCAAAAATACCTGTTCGTCTTACAGGTTCTTTTAATAAAGATTATTTTTTTTGGTGCGTGAAAAAATAAATAAGACGTCCTGACGGCATCGTTGCATTTCGCCTGACAGTGGGCCAAATCAGCAGTTTTTCGAACTCGCGCTGGAATACTTGAAGAAATCCGGTCTGTTTGCTTGTTATTTTAAGCACAGCCAGTTCATCTCAACTCTTAACTGAGTGCCAGGAAATCTCTCTCTTCCCCACTCTTAAGATCATTCCATCTGCTGGGAAGTCTTCCATCCTAGGGGTTGGGGTGGGGACTTGGATGGAAATTGACATGGGGGGTGGGGGAGAGATTAGCAAACACCGAAATAATTATTGCAGTACCCTTGCATCTCTTGATACCAGAGATGTCAAACACTCTGAATAGCTATCATAGGTTTAAGTAGGGGTTTCTAGCTATTCTTAATGTGTGCACGCCCACCTGCGTGGCAAAATATATATGCGGCATATCGGAGCGCATAAATTATGTAGCTATAATTACGCCCACATGGAGCGATCTCTCCGGATTTATATGGAAGTGACTTTGCATGGCAGACGTTGCAGTCCCTTTTGGGGCACCCTTTTTGGCATGATTATGTGGTTGGAAATGGCACGGCTTTGCCTTCCTGACATGTCTCTGCTCTCTGTGGTTACCACTTGACTGGTTGCAGAATGCGATTGGTGGTACTAGAAATGAATAATCGACGCTCAGACACCCAGCAAGGTTATAAATAGATCCCCTAATAATACTTGAAAATAATACACAGAATCAGACAGGTTAGTGTTTGAATATAGGACTCGGCTCGCAGACGATCATTCAAATTTGTGTTTGCTTCAACAGTGTGATGCGGGAGCAAAGAAGGCAAATTTGATCTTAAAAAGGGTAAAGGTAAAGCACCAGGTCATTCCTGACCCATGGGGTGATGTCACATCTCAACATTTACTAGGCAGACTATGTTTACGGGGTGGTTTGCCATTGCCTTCCCCAGTCATCTACACTTTACCCCCAGCAAGCTAGGCACTCATTTTACCGACCTCGGAAGGATGGAAGACTGAGTCAACCTTGAGCCGGCTACCTGGAATCGACTTCCGTCAGGATCGAACTCAGGTTGTGAGCAGAGCTTTTGACTGCAGTACTGCAGCTTACCACTCTGCGCTACGGGGCTCATTATTTCTATCTTAGGATGTATCTATAGAGGCATACCGTCTAGGACACGAAATGTGATCATTCCATTGTATGCTGCAGTGGTCAGACCCCATTTGGAGTAATGGGCCCAGTTCTGGAGACCAAACCAGGATGGAACCGGATGTCTATGTTTGTATGTCATAAGAAACCATTTTTCATACAGTAGTCACCTCTAAGAACATAAGAACATAAGAAAGGCCCTGCTGGATCAGACCCAGGCCCATCAAGTCCAGCTATCTGTTCACACAGTGGCCAACCAGGTGTCTCCAGGAAGCCACTAACAAGACGAGTGCAGGAGCACCATCCTGCCTGTGTTCCACCGCACCCAAAATAATAGGCATGCTCCTCTGATACTAGAGAGAATAGGTATGCAGCATGAGTAGTATCCATTCTAACTAACAGCCACGAATACCCCTCTCCTCCATGAATATGTCCACTCCCCTCTTAGAGCCCTCCAAGCTGGCAGCCATCACCACATCCTGGGGCAGGGAGTTCCACAATTTAACTATGCGTTGTGTGAAAAAATATTTCCTTTTATCTGTTTTGAATCTCTCGCTCTCCAGCTTTAGCAGATGACCCCGTGTTCTAGTATTATGGGAGAGGGAGAAAAACCTCTCCCTGTCCACTCTCTCCAAACCATGCATAATTTTATAGACCTCTATCATGTCTCAGCCGCCTTCTTTCCAAGCTAAGCAGCCCTAAGCGTCCTAACCGCTCCCCATAGGACAGTTGCTCTAGTCCCTTAATCATTTTGGTTGCTCTTTTCTGCACCTTCTCAAGCTCTGTAATATCCTTTTTTAGGTGTGGTGACCAGAACTGTACAGAACTCTAGATCCTGGTCTGATATACTCTAACTAACCATGGTTAGTGGTGTCGTCTGCATTATGGAGTGGTTTCACATGATGTCTCAACCAAGGCCAAGGCTTAGTCTTGGCTGGAAACCAGGATGTAAAACCATGGGCTGGTTTCCAAGTTGTGGTTTGCTTAGTTAATCATTATGTTGACATCAAGCAAACCATGGTTGGACCCTCACTGCTTGCAAGGTGGCAAACAGGTCTTGCTGGGGTTGCCCTATATACGCCCCATTAGGCAAATATAGCCTGGCATGCTATGGATTCACTAGACATTTGAGATCTTAACCAGGGCTAAGGCAGCAAACCATGTCTAGTGTTAACAGCAACCACAGTTAAGTGTCGTGTTCACTTCCTTTACTTTTCTCCTTCTAAAATGTCATGCTTTGTTGTGTCTCACCTCTTTAAATCCAGTTTAACTAAGAGACTTTCTAAACCTGATTCTGTAATTGGAGCATGCGCCGTTTGTATCAGCGTTCATTTCATGTGCATCTTTTCGTGGCCACCCCATGCACATGTGAGCATAGATACACCATGGCAAAAAAGCAGTCGTGATGTTATTACCTGTATGATTGCATCGGGAGTCTTCTTTGTGTGGTGTTTTACGGATGTACGCATGCTGTCACATTAAAAACATTAAAAAGATATCACATTAAAAACATCTTCCTGGGATCACATGTACCATCACATCAAGATTTCTCATTTGCCGTGTTTTATCTAAGTACATGGGCACATGGATGCCATGGGAGCAGAATGTATCAAAGGCAACTTCAGGAAACGTAAAGTCTGGACATTTTAAAAAGCCCAAATGAAGCATTTTTATGCCCAACTTCTGTAGCAAGACCTGCTATTTCAGAACTCCCAAATCAACATGAAAAAGCCAAATGAGCATTTTGGAAGCATTGCTGTGGTACTGGAAGGAAAATGCGCTTTTAGTACATCTTTCTATTTTCAGCCAAATTTCATGTCCTTCAAGGTGTCTGGATAAATGGGGTTATAGTTTAAATGAATTGGCTTGTAATTGGGTAATCAAAATTGTAATGTGCTGGACCGGTGTCAGCGTATGGCTTTGTAGTTTTCCAAGGTTGTAGGCTTTTTTTTAGTGGCATCATTATATTTTAATTGCAGGGAGATGATACTGTAATTACCAGGCCAAAATTGCATAGGGTGAAGCTTCAACTCATGAATAGCCAAGTGCCCCCCAAAGAATTGCGTCTTGGTTTTTGGTTTAGGCCATTCACCGAGTAGCGTATTATTAACAGGATGGCCTTGTGTTGGTGAAAATGCCTGAGAGTAAGGTCAGACAGCTCAGCCTCCTTAGTTCCTAGGTGAAGGAGAAGTATGTGCTGTCAAGTCACAGCCTACTCCTGGTAAAACCAAATACAGGGCATTGCAGGCAAGAGATGAGCAGAGGTGGTTTGCCATTGACTTCTGCTTTTCCTTGGCGGCCTCTAAGAGTGCCAAGCCTCCCGGTGAGGGCAGGGGATTCCTTGGCCCCAGGCCTTGCTGCCAACTGTCGCCCAGAGTGGCGCCAAGAGAATTTTTTTTAAAGAAATGCAGCCTCATGTTGCCAATCTCCAGGTCGTTTTCTCCAGGGGGAACTGATCTCTGTTGTCTGGAGATCAGTTGTAAAAGCAGGAGATATCCAGGCCTCACCTGAAGGTTGGCAACCCTAGCAGGAAGGGAAATGGAATTTTGGGGGAAATTGAATATATGAAATACCAAATTTAGGGGCTCAAGTGTAGCCCTGAGAGGTCCAGCCTGAGACATTGGTCAGGCTGGGCACTGAGGATACATTGACACATGAACACATGGAGCTGCCTTCTACTGAATCAGATCCTTGGTCCATCCAAGTCAGTATCGTCTACTCAGACGGGCAGCGGCTCTCCAGGGTCTCAGGCAGGGGTCTTTCACATCACCTACTTGCCTTGTCCCATTAACTGGAGATGGAGGGGATTGAACCTGGGACCTTCTGCATGCCAAGCAGATGCTCTACCACTGAGCCACAGCCCCTCCCCAAGGAGCCTCTGACTCAACAACCCATTTTGCGTCCTGCTTTGGTCTTCTTTTTTTTTTATTTTATGCATGGGCAGAAGCATATTCCGACAGACCGGTGATGCAGAAAATGACTTGTTGCTACCAAACCGTGGCATCTCCTGATCCCGGTGACAGCGCAGCCTATGTAAAAGCATCGCTTCCTCCGGTGTCACGCCGACCCTCCTTGTGCCTCCGATCTCTCCGACTGAAATATACATTAGCAAAACGCTTCCTGAGCGCTTTGTCAGCGTGACTAATTTCTGCCGAGTTAGGAGAGCGAGGAAGGTTGTTCTAGCAAATCATCGGCAAGGACAACGTCGGGCGAAATGACCTTCGGGTTGGGCTCGGCCACGGTTTTTGGACCTTTCCCCGAGTACTTAGAGGCCTGTGAAAGTTTTCACAAGTGATGTGGAAATTCATTGTGTCACCGATAATTCTTTGACGGTATCCCTGCTGCTCCAGTTGATTTTATAGTACTACAGTTCGGAAAAGAAGCTTTATTTCTATGTATTTGTGTCCTACCCATCCTTCTGTTGGGAGTAGCAATGTCTAGCGTCCGAAGGAATTGAGAAGAAGACCCAACAAGGGGGCGGGCAAGTGGTCAAGCTAGTGAGGGCTGTAAGGCTAGAGACTTTCCCATCCTTTTCACACCGCTTGTCTGTCCTTAGACTGATATTCTTAGGTCTAATTTCCTGCTTCTTTTCGGAAGTCATTCTACTCTTTCTCTTCCTCCTTAGCTAGTTAGACAGCTAGAGTCGCTGTCTCTCGGTTTTCCTATCCGAAATGTAGTTCCCTCAATAAAGAGCAACTTTATCTTTAATCAGGGAGTCTGACGCTTCTCTGAGTACTTAGCCAGCGTGGTGTGAGAGCCAGCATGTTGTAGTGGTTAAGAGCTGTGGTTTGGGGTGGTGGACTCTGATCTGGAGAACAGGGTTTGATCCCCTGCTCCTCCACATGAGCGGCGGATGCTAATCTGGTGAACCGGCTTGGTTTCCCCACTAGTCACAAGTCTCTTAGAGCTCTCTCAGCCCCACCTACCACACAGGGTGTCTGTTGTGGGGAGCGGAAGGGAAGGAGATTGTAAGCCCTTCCTTAAGATCCTTACTTAAGTGGTAGAGAAAGTCGGCATATAAAAACCAACCCTCCTCCTCCTCCTCCTCCTCCTCCTTCCCTCCTCCTCCTCCTCCTCCTCCTCCTCCTCCTTCTCTGCTAACACCTTCCAGGAGCTAAGGTGGCTTACATGGTTCTCTCTGATTTATTTACCTCATTTATATCCCACCTTTCTCCCCAATGGGGGTCACAAGGTGGCTTACATAATTCTCCTCTCCCTCTTTTTACCTTCACAACAACCCTGTGAGGTAGGTTAGGCTGAGAGTGTGGGACTGGCCCAAGGTCACTCAGTGAGCTTCCATGGCAGAGGAAGGGTTTGAAGCATCTGCTTGGCATGCAGATGGTCCCAGGTTCAGTCCCCGGCATCTCCAGTTAAAGGGACCAGGCAAGTAGGTGATGTGAAAGACCCCTGCCTGAGACCCTGGAGAGCCGCTGCCGGTCTGAGTAGACAACACTGACTTTGATGGACCAAGGATCTGATTCAGTATAAGGCAGCTTCATGTGTTCATGTGAAGCTGGGTCTCCTGGATAGCAGTCTGATACTCTTCTGCACCATTCTGACTCATTCTGATTCACCCATTGTGAATTCTGACTCACGGTTGACTCAGCCTCCCATTCTTCCACGGTTGGTAAAATGAGTACCCGGCTTGCTGGGGGTAAAGCATAGATGACTGGAGAACGCAATGGCAAACCACCCCATAAACATAGTCTGCCTAGTAAATGTCATGATGTGACATCACCCCATGGGTCAGTAATTACCCATTGCTAGAGAGCCCTGACCTGCATAGCCCTGGCTAGTCCAATCTCGTCAGATCTCAGAAGCTAAGCATGGTCGACCCTGGCCAGTATTTGGATGGGATTTCCTCCGAGGAATACCAGGGTCATGACGTGGAGGCAGGCAATGGCAAACCACTTCTGAACGTCTTTGTCTCGAACACACCACCAGAGGTCGTCATAAGTCAGATGTGATTTGACGGGCAAAAAAGAGAGCGATGTAGAAGAAGAAGAGTTGGTTTTATACCACAATTTACCTTTAAGGACTCTCAAATCGGCTTACAATCACCTTCCTCTCCCTACAACAGACCCCCCCCCCTGCAATGTCCAGGCATGCTGAGTTGCTCACTCCAACAGCCCTAGTGGAGAGAGTTAAGGCAAGTGGGTCAGCACGCTCCTCGATCCCAAAGATCTCTGCAACGGCCATTCCTTCAACAGCCAATTGAGGAAAGAGCCAAGTCTTAGAAATTGGGAGAGGGGGGCACCTTGGCCATCTTCTGGGCATGGAGTAGGGGTCACTGGGGTTGTGGGGTGGGAGGTAGTTTGGAATTTCCTGCATTGTGCAGGGGGTTGGACGAGATGACCCTGGTGGTCCCTTCCAACTCTGTGATTGTATGACGACTTCTGGCTGTCACCAGAGTAGTCCGGTGGGGCAGGACTGAAATGAGGTGTGTGTGTGTGTTTTTTTTTTCCATGGCAGAAGGACCGGTTGTCTTGCAAGTGAGGGTGCATTGATATTTGAGCCATGCATTATTAATCCCTGCAATGAACTCAAATTAACCATGCAACAAGTGTGCCCGCTGATACATTCGTCTTTCATTCCAGCAAGCGAGTCGAGATAAATATTCAAATGTTCACCTCCTTTCCTTTCCCCCCCCTTTTAAAAAAAAAACCTGTTTCTGAATTGTATTTTTCTCTTGACTCTTTGCTACTTTGGGGTAATCATTTTTTTAAAAAATATATATATTTATATCTGGAATTGGAACCCCGTGGAGACGCATCTGTTTAATATGAATGAGGCATGCGAGGCACGGCTGACAGGCGGTGGCCAGACGCTGATGGATCTGCGGTGACTTTGAGTGGAAGAGGTTTTTCTGTTGTCTTGGACCGAATGAGTGGCAGCTAAATATCTCTTCAGTAATTTGCAAGACAGAGACGGGGGAATCTCCATCTCAGAGGCACAATAGTATGGACACCTGGATATTCTGGTGGTCGGATCCGGCGGCTCGACTCCTCGTATGAATTTGCAGAAGAGGGGGAGGCCGGTCTGTTCTTTGCCGCTCTTTGTCGCCACCATCGAAGGTGGCCAAAGGTTGGTAGTGCAGCTGCTTGCTCAGCAGGCATCTGATGACCTTTAGGACCAATGGGGTTTCATGTGCCTCTCTGATACCTTTACCTCTAAGTCTGGCTCTGAGGAGGGGACCAGATTTTGTGGCCCCTCTGATTCAGTCTAAACTTCACGATTCTTTTATGGGTCATCCAGACTTGGAACGAAAGGGCCGCAGTCCTTTCTCACCAACCATATGAAGAAATAGAAGTGTTCTGTTGAAATCGATGCTCAGTTGAAATGGATGCTCAGACAACACACGAAACCAGGATTAAGGTTGTATGTGTTACATGCTGTCAAGTCACTTCTGGCTTAGAATCATAGAAACATAGAATCATAGAGTTGGAAGGGCCACCAGGGTCATCTAGTCCAACCCCCTGCACAATGCAGGAATCTCACAACTACCTCCCCATCACACCCCCAGTTACCACTACTCCATGCCCAGAAGATGGCTAAGATGCCTTCCCTCTCAAGAACTGCCTCTCATGATCTGCCTAAGGTCACAGAATCAGCATTGCTGACAGATGGCCATCTAGTCTCTGCTTAAAAACCTCCAGGGAAGGAGCTTATGGTGACCCTATGAATGAATGACCTCTGGAATGTCCTATCATTGACAGCCGTGCTCAGGTCTTGCAAACTGAAGGGCGTGGCTTCCTTTATTGCATCAATCCATCCAATGGGTTGAAATGAAATCAAAAGAGTTTCCGCCTAGACATTAGGAAGAATTTTCTAACAGTTAGAGCGGTTCCTCAGTGGATCAGGCTTCCTCGGGAGGTGGTAAGCATTCCTTCCCTTGAGGGGATTCTATGACCTTAGGCAGATGATGAGAGGGAGGGCATCTTGGCCATCTTCTGGGCATGGAGTAGGGGTCACAGGGTGTGTGTGGGGGGAGGTACTTGTGAATTTCCTGCATTGTGCAGGGGGTTGGACTAGATGACCCTTGTGGTCCCTTCCAACTATGATTCTATGATTCTGTGATTTGTCTTGGGCACTTGTGTTTTTGTGCATTCCTCCCCTAACTAGCACAGTGCCAAGTCGGTGGCTGTTTCCTTTCAAAGTTTCGAGCTCTCGCAGTGGCATTTTCAGCCTCTTTGCCAAAGCCTGCCAAGTGACCGGGGTTCAGGTGGCATGAGCACTCCTCGCTGATTGAGCCGTCATGAAATTAATCGCCTCTTGCAGCTCTTATGCGAACAAAGGGGTCAGCGTGTCAGTGGCTGCTTACAATGAAAGTTGCCCAGGTGACGTTCGGGTGTATTGAGGAGCTCATATTTGCCACCGCGATCAAATCAATCAGCCATTTGCAAGCACAGGAGCTTAATGAGGGGCGGCCTTAAAAGGGCGCAGCCACAGCCCCGAGAAAATCCAAAAGTTCTAGCCTTTGAATAAATTATTCAAAGCTTGCAAATCGGCAGCCATGAAGGAGCTAGAAACTATTCTGAAATGTAAGGATGTGTCACTGGCAACCAAGATCAAGTTAATTGATGCCATCGTATTCTCTATTACTATGTATGGGTGTGAAAGCTGGACAAAGAAGAAAGCTGATCGGAAGAAAGCAGATTCCTTTGAAATGTGGTGTTGGAGGAGAGTGTTACGGATACCCTTGGACCACCAAAAAAACAAGTCAGTGGGTTTTAGATCAAATCAAGCCTGAATTGACCCTAGAAGCTAAAATGACTCAACTGAGGCTGTCGTACTTTGGTCACATTATGAGAAGACAAGAGTCACTGGAAAAGACAGTCATGCTAGGAAAGGTTGAGGGCAGCAGGAAAAGAGGACGACCCAACAAGAGATGGATCGACTCTTTAAAGGAAGTGCTGTCAATGATAGGACATTCAGGAGGACATTGATTCATAGGGTCGCCATGAGTCAGAAGCGACTTGACAGCACTTTACACACCCACAGCAAATCAGCATATCTAGATGCCCCCCTCCCCGAATTTATTCTGCTTACAGTACCAGAGAGCCACATAAGAACACGTGAAAGGCCATCTTGGATCAGACCAAGGCCCATCAAATCCAGCAGTGTATTCACACACAGTGGCCAACCAGGTGCCTCTAGGAAGTCCACAAACAAGTCAACTGCAGCAGCATTATCCTGCCTGTGTCTCACAGCACCTAATATAACAGGCATGCTCCTCTAATACTGAATAGATATGCTTCATGAGTAGTATTCATTTTGACTAGTAGCCATGGATAACCCTCTCCTCCATGAACATGTCCAACAAACTTGGGGCTTCCTCAGACAAATGTTATAGCAGGGAACAGAGGGATGATGTCCAGATGTGGTTGTCCTAGAATTACGATGGCCAGATCCATGCTTGAAAACTGAAAGATGCATGTGCACATTCATGCTCTGTGGAGCTGTTGGAAGATGTGGCGGTGGAAAGTGCTTACAGCAACCCCCTGTGGGGTCTTCAAGGCAAGAGACATTCAGAGGTGGTTTCCCATTGCCTGCCTCTTCATAGCAACCCTGGACTTCCTTGGTGGTCTCCCATCCAAGTACTAACCAGGGCCAACCTAGGGAGGGGCTGTGGCTCAGTTTGTAGAGCATCTGCTTGGCATGCAGAAGGTCTCAGGTTCAGTCCCCGGCATCTCCAGTTAAAGGGACTTGGCAAGTACCGTAGGTGATGTGAAAGACCTCTCTGCCTGAGACCCTGGAGAGCCGCTGCTGGTCTGAGTAGACAATACTGGTTTTACTATGTTTATTTTAAAATGATACTAGGGCTAATAGCAATACACAGTAATATAGATAATAAGTCATATATTAAATCATATCGCAAACATTTATTTGCAATTTTATATTGATAGGCATGTTTTATTGGGTTATTATGTCTATTATAATTTAATTTGGAGTATAATTAAGTCTGCGTAGTAAGAAGAGAAGAATTGAAGAACTGAAGATAAGTTAAGAAGAGAAAAAAAGAAGACAGGATAACAAATGTTGAAAATATTGGATATTGTTTTTAGTGGCTAGTTTTCAATGTATTAGTGAGTTTACTGTAACCCAATTTGGGTGCCAAGGAAGAAAGGAGAAAAGAGTGTATTGTATGTGGTTTTTTATTACCTTTTTCTGTTTTCCCCTCCCGCCTTGTTACTTTTAAAAAAAATACTAACTTTGATGGACCAAGGGTCTGATTCAGCTTAAGGCAGCTTCATGTGTTCATGTGACCCTGCTTCCAAGGTCTGATGAGGTCAGACTAGACCGATCTGTAAGAAGGGAGATGTACATGTTGATAAAGTTGCATGTCATGCAGGCCTGCTGAGAACTCTGACATGAACGCAATTGTCAGGTGAATTAACCTTGACTGACCGCTCCTGATTACCTGCAAAGTGAGCTCGTGGTGAGATTACCTTGATTATTTATTTAGTTGAAATTCATCTCGAGCGCTGTGCCAAGAACTTTGGCTCCTGTCTGTAGCTTCTTGTGCACCAGGACCAGGTTACACCTTGATAAGCGATAATAAAATTGACCAAATGTTCTGATTTACTGAAGAAGAAGCATGCATTCTTTGCAGTCCCGGATGGACTTAAAGTGACCAACTTGTCAAGGCCAGAATCGCTAGCAATTTGCCCCCTCTTTGGGCCTGTGGGGGCAGCAGCGGCTATTTGTGAACTGATTGCAAGAACTGATGTCCCTCTCTCATAACACTCGAACACGGGTTCATCTGCTGAAGCTGTAGGGTGAGAGATTCAAGACAGATAAAAAGAAGTATTTCTGCACACAACGTATAGTTAAATTGTGGAACTCCCTGCCCCAGGATGTGGTGATGGCTGCTAACTTGGAAAGCTTTAAGAGGGGAGTGGGGTTTTGAGTGTTAAAACAGCCGCGGAGATGGGGCGCTTCCAGAAGTAAAACCGAAAGTGCTGTCATAACGGCTCTGGAGCTACTGGGTGGATTGGCGGGCAATTACCCGCCAATATCACTAGGGTTGCCAGGTCCCTCTTCGCAACTGGCGGGAGGTTTTTGGGGCGGAGCCTGAGGAGGGCGGGGTTTGGGGAGGGGAGGGACTTCAATGCCATAGAGTCTAATTGCGAAAACCACCATTTTCTCCAGGTGAACTGATCTCTATTGGCTGGAAATCCCTTGTAGTGGCCGGAGATCTCCAGCTAGTACCTGGAGGTTGGCAACCCTAAATATCACCCACCTGGCAACTCTAGGCCCAGTGGCAGCGACGGGGGAAGCTAAAAGTAGATCTCTCCGTGAGTATCGCAGGTTCCCACTTGTAGTCCGTATTCCAGGGCGCAGCCTTGTTTTTTTAAAGCCGATTATTGCCCGATTTGCCCCTGGCCCTATTTTTTTTTTAAGTTGCAGCAAACTCTTTGAGCTGCTGCCGAAAAACTGACAGGCCGGCGCATCTGGGGGCTGAATCTTCAAAAGGGTGGAAATCAATGCGATGTGTCACTCAGGCGCCCCTACAATACTGGGAAATCAATGCTGCATTTGAAATGAAGAGCGTGCAGTGGGAAACGGTGGCATTTGTTTGCAATTCTAATACCGTGAATCAACAGATTGCTTGCAAAATGTTCCTAATGAAAAATGCAATAAGGGATGTGCCAGTGAAGGAGAAAGTGGGAAGGGGGGAGCAGAGAATAAGGTGTGCTTGTTGAACTTTTGGAAAAGAGAACAGGGAAGGTGAATAAAGTACGTTGTGCTTTTCTAAAGCTTTTCTGTAGCTGCAGTGTATGCGTGTGTGTGGGGAGAAGTATTTTGACCTGTTATGTGCTAAAGAGGAGAAGGTAGTGAAAGGCTTAATACGCTGAGCAAACCAAGCTGCCTTCTACTGAATGAGACAATTGGCCTGTCGAGGTTGGCATTGTCTACTCTGACTGGAAGCCGCTCTCCCGTCGAGGTCGTTCACATCACCTGCTTCTTGTCTCACCTGGAGATGGCGAGGATTGCACACGAGACATTTTGCACACAGTGTGGATGCTCCCACTGAGCTACGGCCCCATGCTATCAGCAGTAGGCTAGTGTGGCCATTATGTGTGCCCTTGATGTGTGAAGAAGAAGAAGAGTTTGTTTTTATATGCCGAGTTTCTCTACCACTTAAGGAAGAATCAAACCGGCTTACAATCTCCTTCCCTTCCCCTCCCCACAAGAGACACCCTGTGAGACAGGTGGGGCTGAGAGAGCTCAAAGAGAGATGAGACAAGCCCCAGGTCACCCAGCCGGCTTCATGTGTAGGAGTCGGGAAACCAACCCGGTTCACCAGATTAGTGTCCGCCACTCATGTGGGAGGAGTGGGGAATCAAACCCAGTTCTCCAGATCAGAGTCCACCACTCCAAACCACTGCTCTTAACTACTACACTACATTGGCTAAGCAGGGCTGGCCCTGCTTAGTAATGGGATGGGAGACCACCAAGGAAGTCCATGGGTTGCTATGCAGAGGCAGGCGATGGCAAACCACCTCCATTAGTATAAGGCAGCTTCATGGAGCCGGGACATCAGTTGTAATTCCAGGAGATCTCCAGGCCGCACCTGGAAGATAACAACCCTACCTTGGCCTGATCCAGCCAACCACCTCTTCTGTTCTTTGGACAGAACTAGGGTTACCATACACCCACCGGGGGTGGGGGATCCCCCGCTTTGGGCCTCTCCCCCCCCCAGCACCATTCAGAGGGCCTGCAGGGGCATTTCCAGTGTTGGAATGAGACCACGCCCCCACGTCAACATCAATGCATTGACGTCACTTCCGGTACCCTGGACAAGGCTGGATGCTGATCACGTCTCCAAGGTGCACCCTCAGGTTGTTGCGCACAACCCGATTCATGCGGATCTTCTGATCGGAGCAGGTGTCGGCAGACAGGACGGTACACACTGCCTCTCTCCTCTTCTTCCTGTTCAGCAGGACGGTGTCTCCCCTGAACAGCTGCAGTGGTATAGTGGTTAAGAGTGGTGGTTTGGAGCGATGAACTCTGATCTGGAGAACTGGGATTGATTGCCCACTCCTATACATGACCGGCGGAGGCTAATCTGGTGAACTGGGTTGGTTTCCCCACTCCTCCACACGAGTGGGGAAGCCAGCTGGGTGACCTTGGGCTAGTCACAGCTCTCTTAGAGCTCTCTCAGCCCCACCTACCTCATGGGGTGTCTGTGGTGGGGAGGGGAAGGGAAGGAGATTGTAAGCCGGTTTGAGTCTTCCTTAAGTGGTAGAGAAAGTCGGCATGTAAAAACCAACTCTTCTTCTTCTTCTTCTTCTTCTTTTTCTTCTTCTTCATCATCATCATCATCATCATCCATTTTGGCTTGGGACAATGACACAACTCTGTTGTCCTCGTTAATTGCTTCTTCAACAATTAACCGATTGGGCCTGTTCTTCTGCTTCACAATTGCAGTTGATAAGTCATCAGCTTTGGAATCGGTTCCCGAGGCCATGCCGGGCCAGGCTCAGCATGAGCAGTATATGGCAGTTCTTGTGCCGGGGCCTGCCTCACTCGCTCGTTCTCGCAATGATGTGGGGATGCTCTGGAATTTAGGCAAAAACTCTATGGTAAAACGGGCTTCTGCCCTCAAGTTTTTGCCCAAATGCCAGAAGGTCCCCACGTCATCAGCAGCGCGATAACGTCACTTCCAGCTGGTGCTGGAAGTGACGCTGACCCATCTCTGACGGCGTGGCCAGGCCCCTCTTCGCTATCTGCTGGAGGTTTTTGGGGTGGAGCCTGAGGAGGGCGTGGTTTGGGTGGGGAGGGACTTCAAGGCCATGGAGTCTAATGGGCAAAGCGGCTATTTTCTCCAGGGGAACTGATCTCTATCGGCTGGAGATCAGTTGTAATAGCAGGAGATCTTCTGCTATTACCTGGAGGTTTGGATTCAAAAAGCAAAGCACAAATAAAAGCACACCAATATAAGGCAATTAAATATCACAACTAGATTATGCTGATAGAAAATATATTCTGAGACAACCTCAAAGAGACAACCGCAGTTGGTAAGACAAAGGGGGACAAGGTCCCAATAGTACAGTGATGGCGAACCTTTTAGAGACCGAGTGTCCCAAACTGCAACCCAAAACCCACTTATTTATCGCAAAGTGCCAACACAGAGCGGTAGTACAATAAATAAGGAACGCGAAACGTTAAGACATACGAAGGTGTAGAAACGCTCACAAGTCATAAAAGTCCATACATGGAACAAAAAGCAACGGAACAAGAACGCAACGCAATGGGCTTCCGGTCAATTCCCATTTCATAGATATTTTTTCAAGCTTTAAATTCTTCCGTATGCTCGTAGCTTCATTCAGACGTTAAAGGAGGGTACCTTCCTAGTGTGTATGGACGGCTGGAGGTTGGCAACCCTAGTGTGGAGGCTAGGCCTCCGTTCGATGCGGGTGATTCCCCCTCTCCCCATCGGTTGCCTGGGAGTACCTGGCAACTCTCCACAGAACTGCCTGCGTCTTCCCTGCCAAACAAGAGGGAAGTGTGGCGGCGGCGGTGGTGCAATTCTCACGCTTCCTAATCGTTTAGCACTTTTCAGCTATGGGGTGAGGGAGTGGGCTGGCTGCGCCACCAAACAATCCCCCTTGGCACAGAGCAATTAAGGGTGTGACGGAGGAGGAGGAGCCGTGGCTCTGGGCTAGGGGAGGATTGAATGACATTTAATGAGCACGGGGATCCGCTCTCTCTGCGGCAGCCCTTTCCCGGGAAGGTGTGTTTGCAGGCTCCGGGGCGAAAGCCGAGGATGATGTGCTCTCGCCCGCTCTGAGCCCTGCTGCGCAAGGCCGTGTTTTTCCAATCAGCCGCCTCGCCAGGACGTGCCCTGGAGGGTTCACACCATCTTTGACCTTCTGGGGCCGAAAAGGCAAGGCTGCGTCTGCTAATCATACACTTTCCCAAGCCCGGACGTTAACGGGGGCGAGGGAGGCGTCGTATTATTTTATTAAGCACAGGCTATAATTCCGCTTGAAGGTTTCTTCGTTGATTCACTTGCTAGGTGTTTCTGTCCTTTGGATGAAATTCAACTAGGCTCGAGTCCAGTAACATGAAAGAAGAAGTCAAAAAGGGCAAGAGTCCAGTAGCACCTTAAAGACTAACAAAAATATTTTCTGGTAGGGTATGAGCGTTCGTGAGCCACAGCTCACTTCTTCAGATACAGCTAGAATGTGAATCCATCGGTCTTTAAGTAGAGGAACAGTATGTAAATGTGAATAGCAGGCGTGATGGGACTAGGTGTGATTTGCAGAAGAGTCTGTGATGTCCAGGGGAGAGAGGGGTGTGGAGAAATCAGCATTGGTAATGGGCCATGAATGCAAGGTCTTTATTCAGCCCAGGTAAATGCATTGACTTTAGTTTGAATATCAACTGTAATTCAGCAGTTTCTCTTTCCAATCTCACCTTTAAGGTGCTACTGGACTCTTGCCCTTTTTGACTACTGCAAACAGACTAACACGGCTACCCACTGTGAATTATCTTCACGAAAGAAGAAGCTGTTGTTGTAGTTGTAGTTGTTTATATGCCGGCTTTCTCTACCACTTAAGGAAGAATCACAACGGCTTACAATCACCTTCCCTTCCCCTCCCCACAACAGATACCCTGTGAGGCAGGTGGGGCTGAAAGAGTGTGACTAGCCCAAGGTCGTCCAGCTGGATTCAAGTGGAGGAGTGGGGAAACCATCCCGGTTCACCAGCTTAGCCTCCGCCGCTCCTGTGGAGGAGTGGGGAATCAAACCCAGTTCTCCAGATTAGAGTCCGCCGCTCCAAACCACCGCTCTTAACCACTACACCAATAGCAAGATTTCCAGGGTATTATCTTTTGAGAGTCAAAGCTCCCTTCGTCAGATACAAGTAGGAAGGGAGATCCCAGAATCCTTATATCCCCGTCAGAAGGTGGGAGGGGTTGCCAGGTCTCCCTTCACCACCGGCGGGAGGTTTTTGGGGCGGAGCCTGAGGAGCGCAGGATTTGGGGAGGGGAGGGGCTTCAATGCTATAGAGTCCAATTGCCAAAGCAGCCATTTTCTCCAGGGCCACTGATCTCTGTCAGCTGGAGATCAGTTGTAACAGCAGGTGATCTCCAGCTACTACCTGGAGGTTTGCAACCCTAGCCAGGATGCGAGAGATGGGAAGAATCCCACCTCACCCCCCAACAACTTACCTAAAAGCCTGGAGTGGCCCCGGGTGTCCGCTGTGGGGCAGCCTGGGAGCCGCTTCTGGCATCTGCTGTTGATGCAGGTGGCTCTCTGCGGTGTGCCTGAAGAGCATTATCTGCACATGCTCAGACAATGCTTTTTTTAAATATTGGGGGATTTTTTTTATTTTTTTCATTTAATATATCAACATGTAAATCAACCTCAATTGCTACAAATTAATAAAGTTAATCAAAAACTATTAATAATAGTAATTTAAACTTAAAATGACTTTCCCCTCACTCTCTTCTATCTAAAAATAAATTGTATGTACTTTTGCTAACAAAATTAATCCCCATATTGTTTAATTAATGTATACGTATCTTATTTTGGTTCTAATTTGTTAATTTAGTACCTTAATATAACCATAATACAAAAAATATATATTGGGGGATTTAACCCCCCCTTTTAATTTCAGATAAGAGGTCCCCTAAGTCTGCAGAAACATCTGTTGGGGTTCAGTGTGCCCCCTATCTGCAGATTTAGGTATCCACTGGGGAGGGGCCGTGGCTCAGTGGTAGATTCTTTGCTTGGCATGCAGAAGGTCCCATGTTCAATCCCCGGCATCTCCAGTTTAAGGGACCAGACCTCTGCCTGAGACCCTGGAGAGCTGCTGCCAGTCTGAGTAGACAATACTGACTTTGATGGACCAAGGGTCTGAATTAGGGTTGCCAACTTCCAGGTTCTGGTTAAAGAGAAAGATGTTGGACTTTGGACTTTGTATTTCTATCCTGATTTTGGATTTCCTGTTTAGTGTTTACTGGTGAGGTAACCAGGTATCAATGTCACATTTTTTGTTTTTTCATTTTTTATGTGTGATGCTATATGTCAGCATGACTTGGAACTTAGTTGAAATGTATTTGGAATAATTTTGTTGAGAGTTGCACACTTATAGTATTTCTTTATTTGGAGGTTGTGTCACCCATTCTATATAAAAGAATACTGTTTGAGCTGGGTGCTGTATTTCTCTTTAACCAGTGTTTGTTCAGCACACGTATCAATTTATTTAGGTTTAACTTCCAGGTACTAGCTGGAGATCTCTTGCTATTACAACTGATCTCCAGCCGATAGAGATCAGCTCTTCTGGAGAAAACGGCCGCTTGGGCAATTGGACTCTGTGGCATTGAAGTCCCTTTCTCCCAAGACTGCCCTCCTCAGGCTCTGCCCCAAAAACCTCCTGCCGGTGGCGAAGAGGGACCTGGCAACCCTAGTCTGATTCAGTATAAAGCAGTTTCATGTGTTCACTGGCAGGTCACAGTTGTGAATTGATATATAGATATTGGCTTTTCAGTGTTCAGAAAGGGAGATGTGAGCAGCATGTGAGAAGCATTTGCACATTGAATGCGCAATGCAGTGATGTCAATGCGAGACCTTAAAAAACATAGGCACCATCCTTGAGAAAACACCACATTAAAAAAAAAATTCTCAGGAAAGCTTTCAGTATTTGCAGATATCACAGCCAAGTGCCGGGGCTGTGATCCTGTGCTATTCTATGAATGCATACACATGCGCAGCCATGTACAACTCTTCAAAAAAAATTTCAGTCCCCCCCCCCCCACTATGCCATCGTCTGAGACAGCAGAAGACACTGTGAAGTTCGGCTGAAAATGAGAAATTGGAGAGTATGATGTGTAACAAATATTGGGAAAAAAAAGGAATTGGGGAAATGTAAAACAGTTTCCTGTAGCCCCACTTGGCTTCTGAAGCTGTCAGGCAGGGAGAAATAAAGGAAGGAAGAAATAACCCAGAGTCTTAAATAGCTCTGTGGAATTGCTTCTCAGAAATGGGGCTCTTTCTCACATCTCAGGTAGCGCTTGCCCAGTGCTGGGTTCTTTCTTCCCTCTCTATATGGCGCTGTCTCTTCCTCTGCTTCCCCCCCCCCCAAACATTTACTGTCCCTTCCATTTCCTACAATTCTCTCTCTTCGCTTTCCCTTCCGTTGGTCTTCCGTGTGGCTGGAGGTGCTTTTATCGCATGGGAGCCTCCGATAGTTCTCCTGCTGATTTCTTTTTTTTTTATAATTTTTTTTATTTTCATAATAAACACAAAAAAAAGAAAAAGAAAAAAAAAAGAAAAAAAAGAAAAAAAAAGGAAGAAAAAAATACATATACATAAAAAGAAAAACAAAAATTACATGTCCTGCTGATTTCGACTCTTCTAAGGTTTTTGGGATCTTGAGCCTGAGCCGTGTTTGGCCAGAAAGGCCTGAACATAAGGCCTTACAAAGAGATAAATGTATCTGCACTGTTGGGGGAGAAGAAGAAGAGGAAGAGGCTGAAAAAAATCAAGGCTGAAGAAGCCATTATTGGTGAAAGCGTCTATTACCCGGAAGGCGTTTCCGTTTGATACCTAGTGCCAGCTTGGTCCCCGTTGGAGCTCCCGCAGCACTTTATTCCAGCGGACGATACAGTCCGTTTCCTAATTCGGACTTACCATAGGAAAGAAAAGTATTCACAATTTTTGTTAACGAGGACCAGCTCTTACAAAGACTATTACCATACACAGAAAGTCCTAAGAACCTAGAGGAAAATTTATGACATAGATTTCCTGTACATAGAATTGTTCTTTGTTATTTGTTGCACCACGTTTTCCTGTTTGATGACGGTTCACTTGTAGATATTGTTGCACTACTGTTTATATTGATTGTCTCTCGTTTGAATATATGTTTAGAACTGAGCCGAGTGTCGGTTATTTTTGCTTAACTACCTGGAGGTTGGCAACCCTACTTGGAATATGGGTGTCAAACTCACTTGTTACGAGGGCTGGATATGACATAAATGTCACTTGGTCGGGCCAGGATATGCCTTGCCAGCCCAAATTGGGACTGGGGAGTGGGGGTGGCTGCCTTGGCTGGCTTATGGGCTGGATAACAGCTCTCAAGGAGACAAATTCGGCCCGCAGGCCTTATGATTGACATCCCTGGCTTGTGTGTGTGTGTTAAGTGCCATCAAGTCACTCCCGACTCATGGCAACCCGATGAATCAATGTCCTCCAAAACATCCTATCTTTAACAGCCTTGCTCAGGTCTTGCACATTGAGGGTCGTGGCTTCCTCTATAGAGTCTATTCATCTCAGGTTGGGTCTTTTTCTTTTCCTACTGCCTTCGGCTTTTCCTAGCATGATTTTCTTTTCCAGTGACTCTTGTCTTCTCATAATGGGACCAAAGTACGACAGCCTCATTTTAGCCATTTTAGCTTCTAGGGTAAGTTCAGGCTTGATTTGATCTAGAACCCACTGATTTGTTTTTTCTTTTTTCTTTGGCCAGTTCAGGGTATCCATAACACTCTCTTCCAATACCACATTTCAAAGGAATCTACTTTCTTCCTATCAGCTTTCTTCATTGTCCAGCTTTCACACCCATACACAGTAATGGGGAATACGATGACATGGATTAACTCGACCTTGGTGGCCAGTGACACATCCTCACACTTCAGAATCTTTTCTAGCTCCTTCATGGCTGCCCTTCCCAGTCTCAATCTCCTTCTGATTTCTTGGCTGCACTCTCCCTTTCGGTTGAGGATGGAGCCAAGGAATAGAAAGTCTTGAACAATTTCAATTTCCTCATTGTCAAACCTTATAGTTGAGTAATTCCATGCCCTATGAGGAGAGAATTAGGGAGTTGGGTTTGTTTAGTTTGGAGAAGAGAAGGTTGAGGGGAGACATGATAGCCATGTTTAAATATGTGAAGGGATGCCATATTGATGAGGGAACTAGCTTGTTCTCTGTTGCTCCAGAGACTAGGACACAGAGTAATGGATTTAAACTAATAGAAAAGTGATTCCACCAAAACATTAGGAAGAACTTTCTGATGGTGAGGGCTCTTCGATGGTGGAATGCACTGCCTCAGAGGGTGGTGGAGTCCCCGCCTTTGGAAGTCTTTAAGCAGAGGCTGGATGGCCATCTGTCGAGAGTGGGGTCACTGGGGATGTAGGGGGTGGGGAGGTAGTTGTTAATTTCCTGCATTGTGCAGAGGGTTGGACTAGATGACCCTGGTGGTCCCTTCCAACTCTATGATTCTATGATTCTAATTCTCCTGTAGTCATTTTATCTTCTTGATGTTCAGCTGTAGTCCTGCTTTGCCACTTTCTCCTTTAACTTTGCTTTTAAAGCGGGGGGGGGGGGGGAGAGGCAAGAATCTTGTGAATCTGAATCCTTTGTCCACTGCATGCTTTCCGTCCGTGAGCTTGTGAACCATGCGTTTAGTGGTTGAGGAGAGTGACCCGGGAAAGACAAGTGACTTTTGATTCCTGCAAATTGTTATAGCCATTAGTGCTTGCTAGGGTAGAGACTCATTGTTGATCATCAGCATGATAATAGAGGCTCTTGTTCAATTTATATTTTAACGGAAGGATAAATGCTAAACTAGGTTATTTGCAGGCAGGATGGAAACCCTCACCTTTTGCCCCCCATTTTTTGCTCTTTAAAAAAAATTCCATTTTTATTAAAGGTTATTTTCTCGCTTTCCCATCTCTGCGAAACTTCAAGGTTATCTCCCCCTTTTCTTGTCTCTCCAAGGGCTGTAGTTCAGGTAATTGGGAAGAGTCAAGCGAGAAAGGGAGAGGCGACCAAAGTAGAATCAGCGAGGGATGACGGGTGTCTTGCATCTGATTCACAAGTGCGTGCGCATCTTCGGATTCCTCTGCGTGGAATTAACACGCACGCTCTGGCAGGTGCTTGAGATCGATGAGGGAAGATCAGAGCTCTTCTGTGGTTTCCCAGCTCTGGTGACTCATTCACACACGCATGTCTGCATGAACGTTTGTGTGTGAACAAACTCCCAGAGTGTATCCACGTGCATTAGTAATAGCGTTGCCAACCTCCAGGTGCTAGTTGGAGATCTCCCGGTATTACAACTGATCTCCAGCCGATAGAGATCAGTTCACCTGGAAGAAATGGCTGCTTTGGCAACTGGACTCTATGGCATTGGAGTCCCACCCTTCCCCAAACCCTGCCTTCCCCAAACCCTCCAAAATCTCCAGGTATTTCCCAACCAAGAGCTGGCAACCCTAATTAGTAAACATGGCCTTCTCCTATATTTTCCTTCTGGTGGCCTCTTTGGGAAGTCCAACCATGGAGTAAGTAGTAATTGTAATAGCTTATAATGTCCACCTTCTCCTTTAAACCCTCACCTTTTGCCCCCCCCCCAATTCCTAGAACTATCCATTGTTACTTCCAAGGTGTACCCAGAATTGATGTACTGGCATAAAAGTTGGCAGTGATCCCCCCCCCCCTGTATTTTTCTTTTGCCACTGCTCAGAGTGGCAACGGGCAACGGAGAAGATTGAGAGAGAACCACATATGCTGGGGGAAGGGCAGAATAAAAATTTACTGGATCGACAGTAGACAAGTCATGTGGAACGTGTGCCCTGAAGGTGGAAAATCTTGAAACTGCTCACCGGGAGAAAAAGATGGAACCTGTAATTTTCCAAATCAGCATGTCACTAGGAAGATAGTGAGAGAGCAGTTGTCAGCTATGTTAATAATGACTGAGCAATTGTAAAAGTGCGTCACCTTAACGAATAAGAAACTGGTACATCATTGGACGAAATCGCTTAAATGGCTCAAAGGTAAAGGTAGTCCCCTGTGCAAGCACCAGGTCATTACTGACCCATGGGGTGACGTCACATCCCAATGTTTACTAGGGAGACTATGTTGACGGGGTGGTTTGCTGTTGCCTGCCCCAGTCATCTGCACTTGACCCCCAGCAAGCTGGGTACTCATTTTACCAACTCATTTTACCAACGCATACCGGTAGTTAAATTGTGGAACTCCCTGCCCCAGGATGTGCTGATGACCACCAACTTGAAAGGCTTTAAGAGGGAAGTGGACATGTTCATGGAGGAGAGGGGTATTCATGGCTACTAGTCAAAACGAATACTAGTCATGATGCATACCTATTCTCCCCAGGATCAGAGGAGCAGGCCTATTCTATTAGGTGCTGTGGAACACAGGCAGGCCGGTGCTGCTGCAGTCGTCTTGTTTGTGGGCTTCCTAGAGGCCCCTGGTTGGCCACTGTGTGAAAAAACTGCTGGACTTGATGGACCTTGGTGTGATCCAGCAGGGCTTTTCTTATGTTTTTATGATGAAAGGCTGAGTCAACCTTGAGCCGTCTACCTGAAACCGACTTCCGTTGGGATCGAACTCAGGTCGTGAGCAGAGCTTTGTCTGCAGTACTGCAGCTCACCTCTCTGTGCCACGGAGCTCAACTTAAATGACTTACCAGTTCCTTATTTGTTAAACATTTCCCTGTTGGGCCAAGAAACTAGTCCCTTAGGGTTGCCACTGCCAGCTCCTGGCTGGGAAATAACTGGAGATTTTGGGGGTGGAACCTGAGGAGGGCGGGGTTTAGGGAAAGGAAGGGCTTCAATAGGGTATAATGCCATAGAGGCCACCTTCTGAAGTGGCCTTTTTCTCCTGGTAGGGTTGCCAGGTCCCTCTTCACCACTGGTGGGAGGTTTTTGGGGTGGAGCCTGAGGAGGGATGGGTTTGGGGAGGGGAGGGACTTCAGTGTCATAGAGTCCTATTGCCAAAGAGGCTATTTTCTCCAGGTGAACTGATCTCTATTGGCTGGAGATCAGTTGTAATAGCAGGAGATCTCCAGCTAGTACCTGGAAGTTGGTAACCCTATCTCCCTGTGAACTGGTCTCCATTGCCTGGAGATCACTTGCAATCTCAGCAGATCTCCCGTCACCCCCTGGAAGATGGCAACCTTACCCTTCACCAAGAAGGGCTTGTTGGGATCCATATACCCCCTAAAAATATTATCAGTCCTTTGCTCCTTCTCGGTCTCTTTCGGGATTCTCAGCCGAAATTGTGTTCAGGCAGCCACATTTCACCTCCGCGAATAAACATGATGATTTTTCCTGAGCCGCCTGTGGAAAAAGCCATAACTCACTGGGCGGTGTGAGAGATGAGGGGAACGGCCTGGCGGTCCTTGCCAATCCCCGAGAGACGCATAATCACCCTTCATGGGTGAGATCTCTGATTTATTCCACCGATTCGTCTGCTTTTTGGCTTTTTTTTTTAATTCTTGGATTTTTATCTCCCCCCCACCTCTTAAAAAAGCAAAGCGATGTAAACGTTTGCTGGCAGCTGGAAGGGAAAGAAAAGGTGCGACTGAGAAAATTACTTACTGCGGTCTTCTTGGAATTGTTATCGTATTAAACTCCTGTTTTGCGGGCGTAAGTGTTTTCCGATCCAGTTGGATATCATTCCTCTGGACAATGAAATTGCTATCCTCTCTCATGGTAGAAATTACCTGTCAGAGCCTTTTAGGTAGTTTCAAGCTGGTTAGTTCGGAGACAGGAGCACGAGGCGAGGCCGGACTGGCTTGGCTTTCGGGAACGGGGGCCCGGGGGTAGAGTTTACTTCTATGGTTTAGAGACGGTGGTTACCTGTCATAATGTTAGCTTTCTGTGTTCCTTGGAGCTTGCACGATGTGACAGGCCCAAGGGGAAGCAATGTAAGAACACAAGAAGAGCCCTGCTGGAACAGACCAGTGGTCCATACAGTCCAGCATCCTGTCTCCCACAGTGGCCAACCTGTACCTCTGGAGGGTCAGCAAACAGGGCATAGAGGCCAAGGCCTTCATAAGAACATCAGAGGAGCCCTGCTGGAACAGACCAGTGGTCCATCTAGTCCAGCATCCTGTCTCACACAGTGGCCAACCAGTTCTTCTGGAGGTGCAGCAACAGGGCGTAGAGGCCGAGGCCTTCCTAAGAACATCAGAAGAGCCTTGCTGGATCAGACCAGCGCTCCACGTAGTCCAGCATCCTGTCTCACACAGTGGCCAACCAGTTCCTCTGGAGGTGCAGCAACATGGTGTAGAGGCTGAGGCCTTCATAAGAACATCAGAAGAGCCTTGCTGGATCAGACCAGCGCTCCATGTAGTCCAGCATCCTGTCTCACACAGTGGACAACCCGTTCCTCTGGAGGTCCAACAACAGGGCAGAGAGGCTGAGACCTTCCCCTGATGTTGCTTCCTGGCACTGGGATACTGAGGTTGACTGGATCTGAATGTAGAGGTTCCTTCAGTCACCATGGCTAGTAGCCATGGATAGAACTATCCTCCAGGAATCTGTCTCACCCACTCTTAATGCAATCTGTGTTGTGTCCATTGACAGTGTGTCCCACAGTTTAATTACTCTTTAAGAAAAGAAGTTTTTCCCCTTGTCCTGAAGGTATTGTCCATCAACTTTATTGGGTGCCCCCAAGGTCTGGCATCGTGGGAGAGGGAGAAAAGGTTCTCTGTGCCCACTTTCTCCATTCCTTGCATAATTCCATACATAAACCTTTATAAAATCATAGAATCAAAGTTGGAAGGGACCACCAGGGTCATCTAGTCCAACCCCCTGCACAGTGCAGGAATTTAACAACTACCTCCCCCCCCCCACACCACCAGTGACCCCTACTCCATGCCCAGAAGATGGCCAAGGTGCCCTCCCTTTCATCATCTGCCAAAGATCATAGAATCAGCATTGCTGACAGATGGCCATCTAGCCTCTGCTTAAAAACCTCCAGGGAAAAAGAGCCCACCACCTCCCGAGGTTCCACTGAGGAACCGCTCTAGCTTTTAGCAAATTCTTCCTAATGTCTAGACAAAAACTCTTTTGATGTAATTTCAAACCGTTGGTTCTGGTCCGACCTTCTGGAGCAACAGAAAACAACTCGGCACCATCCTCTCTATGACAGCCTTTCAAGTACTTGAAGATGGTTATCACATCTCCTCTCAGTCTTCTCCTCTTCAGGCTATCTTCTATCATGCGTCGCCTTATTTTCTCCTCTAAACTGTAAAGACCCAGACTCTTCAGTCTTTGCTCATATGAAAAGTAAACACATAAAAACTGCCTTATGCTGAATGAGACCCGTGGTCCATCAAGGTCAGTATTGTCTACTCAGACTAGCTTTGGCTCTCCAGTGTCTCAGGCTGAGGTCTCTACAGACCTACTGCCTGGCTGCTAGGCTGATTTGGATTATCGGTGTACTAGTGAGAGCCACTGTGGTGTGGCGGTTAAAGAGTCAGACTAGGATCTGGGAGACTCAGGTTCGAATCCCATCCGTGCCATGCAAGCTTGTTGGGTGACCTTGGGCCAGTCACACATTCTCAGCCTAACCTACCTCACAAGTAGGGTTGCCCACCTCCAGGTACTAGCTTGAGATCTCCTCCTATTACAGCTGATCTCCAGCCGATGGCCGCTTTGGCAATTGGACTGTGTAGCATTGAAGTCCTTCCCCTCCCCAAACCCCACCCTCTCCAGGTATTTCCCAACCTGGAACTGGCATCCCTACTCACAAGGTTGTTGTGAGGATAAAATAGAGAAGAAGAAGAGTTGGTTTTTATATGCCGACTTTCTCTACCTTTTAAGGAGAATCAAACTGGCTTACAATCTCCTTTCCTTCCTCCCTGCAACAGACTTCCTGTGAGGTAGGTGGGGCTGAAAGAGTTCAGAGAGAAATGTGACTGGCCCAAGGTCACTCTGCTGGCTTCATGTGGAGGAGTGGGGAATCAAACCCAGTTCTCCAGATTAGAGTCCGCTGCTCTTAACCGCTGTACCACGCCGGCTCTCAGGAAAGGAGAATGATGTAAACTGCTTTATTTATTTCATTTATTAAATTTCTACCCCATCCCTCCCCGGCATAGGTCAGGCTCAGGGTGGTTTGCGTCCAATATAATAACCATCTTAATACAAAGCAAATTTAAAATAACAATAGCATAATACATAATAGGTTCTATTAAAATTCCTAATTAAAAACCCCCAATTACACTCCATCAAATCCAGAGGCGTAAGATCAAATCATTAATGAACCCTCAGTAAGGAAAGACGAGAGTCGGGTGGGCGAGATGTAACCAAGCTCGAATACAGACAAGCTTTGTGTCCCCATCGGGGTGAAAGGTGGGTTATAAATAAAGTAGAGAAAACAAAAATAAAATAAATATTCTAGCAGTCATAACACCAACAGTCCAAGAACCGTGTAGAAGAAACTCCCCATGGTGAAGCTGTTGACTTTGGGAGTTGGGTTGTCTTCTCTTGGTTGGAAAATTCCTGGAGATTTGGGGGTGGAGCCTGGGGAGGGCAGGTTTTGGAGAGGGGCAGGACCTCAGCAGGGTACAGTTCGGTAGAGCCCACCATCCAAAGCTAACATTTTCTCCAGAGGGACTGAAATCGGTAGGGTGGAGATCAGGCGGAATTCCAGGCGATCCCCGGGGCCCACCTCGAGGGTCGGCAGTGTTATTTGGGAAGTATTTTTTTGACCTCACCTAGAGTACTGCGTTCAGTTTTGGGCACCGCAGTTTAAGAAAGATGTAGACAAGCTGGGACGTGTCCAGAGAAGGGCAACAAAGATGGTGAGGGGTCTGGAGACCAAGTCCTATGAGGAAAGGTTGAAGGAGCTGGGTATGTCTAGCCTGGAGAGGAGAAGACTGAGAGGGGGATAGGATAACCATCTTCAAGTACGTGAAGGGCTCTCGTATAGAGGATAGTACCGAGTTGTTTTCTGTTGCTCCAGAAGGTCGGACCAGAACCAACAGGATGAAATTAAATCAAAAGAGTTTCCGTCTAGACGTTAGGAAGAATTTGCTAAAAGCTAGAGCGGTTCCTCAGTGGAACAGGCTTCCTCGGGAGGTGGTGAGCTCTCTTTTCCTGGATGTTTTGAAGCAGAGGCTAGATGGCCATCAGTCAGCAATGCTGATTCTATGACCTTAGCCAGATCATGAGAAGGAAGGGCATCTTGGCCCTCTTCTGGGCATGGCGTAGGGGTCCCTGGGGGTGTGTGGGGGAGGTAGTTGTGAATTTCCTGCATTGTGCAGGGGGTGGGACTCGATGACCCTGGTGGTCCCGTCCAACTCTGTGATTTGAGGAGAAAGGGAAGCGTGGTGAAGGCCGAATCGAGCGATGCAGGAAAGACACCCTGCAAGCGTGACGTTCTCCCCTTCCAGTCAAGAATCTCTCATCAGCCGGCTTTAACTCCTGACGCCGCCGTCTCCTCTAAGACCTTTTTTTGGGGTGGGGAGAGGAAAAGCGCATGGTGCTCTGAGCTCCGTGGGCACTCGGCTCTGTCTGCTCTGTCAGGGCGTTGATCTGCGGGCAGGACGCGCGGCTTGCGGCCTCGGCTCTCTCGGCAAACGCGAGTGCTGATGAAAGCGGGCCCGGGTGGCAGCGGCTGTACGTACCAAAAGGTTGCCATGGAAACAGGCTCACACTGTCCAGGCTTCAAAAACTATGGGTTGCTTCCCCCCCCCTTCTTTGCTGCATTTTCGTCGCGGCGGCTGTCGATGGCTCCAGGAATAAGTTGCTCCCGCTAAGTGGTGCTTGTCTAGGGAAGCGACTCGAAAACGGGGCGGTCCCTTTGGCCCTTTTTTAGCCCTCCTGCAAATAAGAAAAACCAAAAAAACAACAACAGAACACCCATGGATTTGCAAGTTTGTGCATGCGTTCCTCTTTGGGGTTGCCAACCACCAGGTACTTAGATGGAGACCTCCTGCTATTATAACTGATCTCCAGCCGATAGAGATTGAAGTCCTTCCCCTCCCCAAACCCCGCCCTCCTCAGGCTTGGCCCCAGAAACCTCCCACCGGTGGCAAAGAGGGACCTGGCAACTCTAAACATGCTCATCAGCTAGGGTTGCCAACCTCCAGGTACTAGCTGGAGGTCTCCTGCTATTACAACTGATCTCCAGCCAATAGAGATCAGTTCCCCTGGAGAAAATGGCCGCTTTGGCCATTGGACTCTATGGCATTGAAGTCCGTCCCCTCCCCAAGCCCCGCCCTCCTCTAGGGTTGCCAGGTCCCTCTTTGCCACTGGCAGGAGTTTTTTTGGGGCAGAGCCTGAGGAGGGCAGGGCTTGGGGTGGGGAGGGACTTCAATGCCATTGAGTCCAATGGCTAAACTGGCCATTTTCTCCAGGGGAACTGATCTCTGTCGGCTGGAGATCAGTTGTAATAGCGGGAGATCTCCTGCCACCACCTGGAGGTTGGCAACCTTAGCCCTCCTCAGGCTCCACTCCAAAAATCTCCCACCAGTGGCTAAGAGGGACCTGGCAACCCTTGTTCCTCTTCCTCAGTTTTGGCTCCCGCACATATGGGGATGCGGGTGGATGGAGGTTTCTGAAGGGCTGAAGTCTCTGGACCGCTGGACCACTAATGCAGCAAGCATGGCCGCCGATCCTCTGTTACGCTCATCGGAAGCCGTCCACCGACAGCCCCTCTGGAGGGGCCTTCTGCGTTGTTGTTGGGGGGCAATGGAGACAACACTACACTCTCTCCTCAGCTCCCCACAGGGTCACGCTCAGCAGCCACCAGGTCCAGTGGGGTAACTCTGCCTTATAAAGAGCTGCCCACCAGCTGGCCGATCAATGGAGGCTGGCCCTTTAAGACTGAGGTGCTCCCTCACAGCTGGCCCTTTGAGTGCTGACTGTCTGACAATCAGCTGTTGGGAAGCTCCGCCCTGGGGGCGGGGAAAGGGAATAATGATGCAGAAGGGGCGCAGGAGGTGCTATTGGTCCAGCACAGGCTAGGCCACACCCCCATAAAGCTTCTGGGTAGAGGGAGGCTACTGAGCAAGCCTAGGGTTGATATGTTCCTCTTCACCACCGGTGGAAGGTTTTTGGGGTGAAGCCTGAGGAGGGTGGGGTTAGGGGAGGGGAGGGACTTCAATGCCATAGAGTCCAATTGTCCAAGTAGCCATTTTCTCCAGGGGAACTGATCTCTATCAGCTGGAGATCAGATGCAATAGCAGGAGATCTCCAGCTACTACCTGGAGGTTAGGAATAAACTAGACTCCATTCAAACAAAATAGCTGGTTCAAGAGTATGAGATCAAGATATAATGTACTGCAAAACAACACTCATTTTTTCCAGGGGAACTGAACTCCATCAGCTGGAGATCAGTTGTAATAGCAGGCGATCTCCATCGAGTGCCTGGAGGTTGGCAACCCTAGCTGCCAGTCTGAGTAGACAGTACTGACCTTGATGGACCAAGGGTCTAATTCAGCATCAGGCATCTTCATGTGTGACTGTGTATGTTAATAAATGAACTCAATGGAGACCTGGTTTTGCTGCCAGGGCCTTCAGACAGCACTCCTCCGTGCGAGGGCCCCTCCGAACTCTGTGATGCGGGTGTTCCCCTTGGTCTCTTCACTGGAGTAGTATCTGTGCTGGCCTTAGTAACAGGCAATTCAGAGACAGTCTGCCTGCCAACAGTTGCTGTCACCGGGAAGCCCCACACAGGCAGGGACGGCAGCGGCGGCGGCCCGAGGTTGCCCTAGATTTGTTACGGCATGTAAGGTTGCTATCGAATCCTTTCAGGAGGTGCTCGGCTGACGCCTGACAGACGGGTTGCCTGTGGCCGGCAGGCAGCTGCCCTTCTCCTCCCAGGCAGGTAGGATTGCATAAAATTCCCCAGGGGAATTGCCGAGCCTCTTGGAAGCCTGCCTTGTTTGAACTCTTGGAGGCAGATGGGCTGAGCTCGCCATGTCAACTTGGATTCCCCCACCTGTGCCGGGTTTGAAGCGATGGACAGGCTGTCCGCACCGGAATGTCATTTTGGTAATGCTTCCCGTATTCAGAACAGATAAAATCTGGTTCTTTCCATCCTGTTGGGGGGAAGAAGAAGAAGAGTTGGTTTTTATATGCCGACTTTTCTATACCATTTAAGGAAGAATCAAACCAGCTTACAATCACCTTCCCTTCTTCTCCCCACAACAGGCACCCTGTGAGGTTGGTCGGACTGAGAGAGTGTGACTAGCCCAAGGTCACCCAGCTAGCTTCGTGTGGAGGAGTGGGGAAACCAACCAAGTTCACCAGATTAGCCTCCGCTGCTCATGTGGAGGAATGGGGAATCAAACCCTGTTCTCCAGATCAGAGTCCGAATCAAACCTGTTTCTCCAGATCAGGCTGTCCGCACCGGAATGTCATTTTGGTAATACTTCCCAGATTCAGAACAGATAAAACCTGGTTCTTTCCATCTTGCGAAGGTACACCTGGTAAAAAGTGCTGGAACAACTGAAGTTACACCTGGCGAAAAGTTTACTCCATGCAATCCTTAAATGAGAATCGACAACCCTGACCTGGATAGCCCTGACTAGCCAGTTCGTGTCAGATCTTGGAAGCTAAGTAGGGTTGGCTCTGTTTAGTACTTGGATGGGAGACCACCAAGTAAGTCCAGGGTTGCTACATAGAGACAAGCAATGACAAAGCACCTGTGTTCGTCTCTGGCCATGAAAACCCTACTGGGTCTTCATAACGACAGTTTCCACCATAACCATGGAACCTTACCAGTACCTTAGTGAATGTAGAAATTGATGGTATGGGTGAACACATGGCTCGAATCCCATTTTGGCAAAAATCTGCACCAAAAATTGGCTGTTCCCATATGGGAAGGGAAGCACAATTCTGGGAATCTGAGATGCCTACAAATCTTAACCCCTACAGCTGCTCTAGATCATCTTGTATACTCAGTGAAGGGAAACCTATTTCCATCAATTCAGATATTACTGCTTTCCCCCGTGCACCAAAGAAAACCAAATAATTATGCTAGGCACAAATCTGCACTTCATTTTACTCAAGCATTAACAGCGGCTTGGGCTGTACTAGATGAGGAACCGTCTTCGGGCGCCTTCACAACATCAACAGCAAGCCAAGCATTCTAGCTCGTCAATGAGTTTCCAGCTGTGAGTTTTGTTTAATCTCTTCTTCTTTTTCTCTTCTGTTTCTTGCTGCAACTTATTCTCTCAACACTTGTTGGAGGTATGAAGAGGTCCTTCTCCTCTTTGAGCAGTGGTTGTTGCACCCTCTGGCCATTTCTTCATGTTTTCTGTTTCTGTTTTGGGGCAAGGTTCCTCCACTGGTCCAAGGACCTTTCCAACCGCATTGCGTAATTCTGCTGTTTTCTTGATGTACCTTTCTTTTTCGGTACATGGCTGTTGGTGCCATGCCTCCCCAAGCTTTTTGGCCATCTGGACTACGGTCCAATTTGGGTGCTCACGCTTGAGCCGAGGGCGGTGGTCTTCCATGAAGAGAAAGAAAGCTGATAACGGCTTCCGTTTTGTGGGCCGGCATTGTTTCCTGCTCTTTGGTCGTTTTCTTCCTTGTCTCCTGCAACCGAATCCTCCTCTTTGAGGGGTGGTTGTTGCCCCCTCTGGCCATACCTTCATGTTTTCCGTTTCTGTTTTGGGACTAGGGTCCTCCACTGGTCCAAGGACCTTTCCAACCGCATTGCGTAATTCTGCTGTTTTCTTGATGTACCTTTCTTTTTCGGTACATGGCTGTTGGTGCCATGCCTCCCCAAGCTTTTTGGCCATCTGGATTACGGTCCAATTTGGGTGCTCACGCTTGAGCCGAGGGCGGTGGTCTTCCATGAAGAGAAAGAAAGCAGATAACGGCTTCCGCTTTGTGGGCCGGCATTGTTTCCTCCTCTTTGGTCGTTTTCTTCCTTGTCCCCTGCAACCGAATCCTCCTCTTTGAAGGGTGGTTGTTGCCCCCTTTGGCCATACCTTCATGTTTTCTGTTTCTGTTTTGGGGCTAGGTTTCTTTACTGGTCCAACGACCTTTCCAACCTCATTGCATAATTGTGCCGTTTTCTTGATGTACCTTTCTTTTTCGGTACATGGCTGTTGGTGCCATGCCTCCCCAAGCTTTTTGGCCATCTGGACTACGGTCCAATTTGGGTGCTCACGCTTGAGCCGAGGGCGGTGGTCTTCCATGAAGAGGAAGAAAGCAGGCTTCCGTTTTGTGGGCCGGTGTTGTTTCCTCCTCTTTGGTTGTTTTCTTCCTTGTCTCCTGCAACCGAATCCTCCTCTTTGAAGGGTGGTTGTTGCCCCCTCTGGCCATACCTTCATGTTTTCTGTTTCTGTTTTGGGACTAGGGTTCTCCACTGGTCCAAGGACCTTTCCAACCTCATTGCATAATTGTGCCGTTTTCTTGATGTACCTTTCTTTTTCGGTACATGGCTGTTGGTGCCATGCCTCCCCAAGCTTTTTGGCCATCTGGACTACGGTCCAATTTGGGTGCTCATGCTTGAGCCGAGGGCGGTGGTCTTCCATGAAGAGAAAGAAAGCAGGCTTCCGTTTTGTGGGCCGGTGTTGTTTCCTCCTCTTTGGTTGTTTTCTTCCTTGTCCCCTGCAACCGAATCCTCCTCTTTGAAGGGTGGTTGTTGCCCCCTTTGGCCATACCTTCATGTTTTCTGTTTCTGTTTTGGGACTAGGTTTCTCCACTGGTCCAAGGACCATTCCAACCTCATTGCATAATTGTGCCGCTTTCTTGATGTACCTTTCTTTTTCGGTACATGGCTGTTGGTGCCATGCCTCCCCAAGCTTTTTGGCCATCTGGACTACGGTCCAATTTGGGTGCTCACGCTTGAGCTGAGGGCGGTGCTCTTCCATGAAGAGGAAGAAAGCAGGTAACGGCTTCCGTTTTGTGGGCCGGCGTTGTTTCCTCCTGTTTGGTCGTTTTCTTCCTTGTCTCCTGCAACCGAATCCTCCTCTTTGAGGGGTGGTTGCTGCCCCCTCTGGCCATACCTTCATGTTTTCTGTTTCTGTTTTGGGGCTAGGTTCCTCCACTGGTCCAAGGACCTTTCCAACCCCTCAGCGCAGCTCAACCCTTTGTGTTTGCTCCTTGAAGATGCTTACAAAGATGGTATAAGGAGAGATGTCATTGCTTGATTCTTGGCATTGTACGCCAGACCAAGTCCAAAGGGGGGCGTGTTAATGCACGAGGATGGTCATGTTGGGAAGGGCTCTGCCTGTTCATACAGCCCTCCTGCCTTTTAAAAGTGGACTGTCTAGTCAAGCCAGCTTGGAGCCTTTTAAAAATTTATTTGCATTACTTCATAAGCAAGAGTGATTGTGTCTTCAACTTCCAAGTTAACCAATGGGAACGAGGATTAGTTTTCTTAATTTGCATACTTCAGGCTTGTTGGTTAATATGGTGTCCCTGTTGCCAACAGGAATGTGTCAACCTATAAGTGATGCAAACCACATAGGTCAGGAGTCCCCAAGCTTGTGGGAGCTGTGGGAATTCCTGGAGTTTTGAGAACAGGCAGTGGGTATATCTCAACCAAAGGACCACCATGGCAGATGGGACCAACAGCAAAGCATTGGGGACTTTCCACAAAATGGTAGTAGCTTCCAAGCCATGGATGAAACTAGCTGTTTCCGAATGGGTACCCTCTGTGGTCAAAGGTGATGGATACCCCCTGAGTTTTTCTGAAGTATCTTCTGCTTCAGTATGTTTAGCCTGCAGAGGAGACTGAGAGGGGATATGATAACCATGTTCAAGTACTTGAAGGGCTGTCATATAGAGGAGAATGCCGAGTTGTTTTCTGTTGCCCAAGAAGGTCGGACCAGGACTAATGGGTTGAAATTAAATCAAAAGAGTTTCCGTCTAGACATTAGGAAGAATTTTCTAACAGTTAGAGCGGTTCCTCAGTGGAACAGGCTTCCTCGGGAGGTGGTAAGCTCTCCTTCCCTGGAGGTTTTTAAGAAGAGGTTAGATGGCCATCTGTCAGCAATGCTGATTCTATGACCTTAGGCAAATGATGAGAGGGAGAGCATCTTGGCCATCATCTGGTCACTAGGTGTGTGTGTGTAGGGGGGGGAGGTAGTTGTGAATTTCCTGCATTGTGCAGGGGTTTGGACTAGATGACCCTGGTGGTCCCTTCCAACCCGATGATTCGATGATTCTATGCACCAGTAGTCTAGAGTTCCTCATCCAAAGGCCAAGTTGGCTGACTGGCTGCCCAGTCTAAGCCTTGGTGATTTTGCGAACACCCATCCTAGATCCAAAGCAGTGGCTGGGTTGACATTTTACAGTGACTCTGGCACAAAATGCCCGACTCAGTTTTCCTTTTACAGACATATCCTAATTGTTCAAAAACCTGCTGAGTCCCATGCCAGGGAATATGCAACAGTGGCTCACAGAAAATAAAACCATAGGTATTAGTGCATTGAAAGTTAAAGGAGAAAGTGCCAAAGCAGGACTACAGATGAACATCAAGAAGAGAAAAGTAATGACTATAGGAGAATTACTCAACTTTAAGGTTGACAATGAGGCAATTGAAATTGTAAGGATGTGTCACTGGCCACCAAGATTAAGTTAATTCATGCCATCGTATTCCCTGTTACTATGTATGGTGTGAAAGCTGGACAATGAAGAAAGCTGATAGGAAGAAAGTAGATTCCTTTGAAATGTGGTGTTGGAGGAGAGTGTTACGGATACCATAAACTGCCCCCAAAAACAAACCAGTGGGTTTTAGATCAAATCAAGCCGGAACTGACCCTAGAAGCTAAAATGACTGAACTGAGACTGTTGTACTTTGGTCACATTATGAGAATACAAGAGTCCCTGGAAAAGACAGTCATGCTAGGAAAAGTGGAAGGCAGCAGGAAAAGAGGAAGACCCAACAAGAGATGGATTGATTCAATAAAGGAAGCCACAGCCCTCAGTTTGCAAGACCTGAGCAAGGCTGTTAAGAATAGGACGTTTTGGAGGACATTGATTCATAGGATGCCATGAGTTGGAAGCAACTTGACGCCATTTAAGCACACCCATTTGTGCATTGCATACCGTATCATAGCTGGATGTTGCTATGCAAGATTTGGTCATGGGACTTAAAATGTGTGATGTTTTCCAGTCTTCATTATGTGCATCCTCACAACAACCCTGTAAGGCAGTCACCTTCCCCATTTTTAAGCTGGGGAAGTGAAGCTGACAAAATGCTGAACTCAGTTGAGGATTTACTCCTATGTTTTGGGATCCCAAAACCTAGCACCCTATCCAGTGGTCCCCAGTGACGGGATCTAGACTCCTGCTTGCATCAGAAGTACACTGTACCTGCTTTTCTCTGTTTATGGATGGAGCTTCCTCTGCAGAAGGCACCAATATAGTTTATATTGAGTAAAATGGTATTTATGCAGTAGTCCATTTTTTTCTCTCTGTTGAATGATCAGGACTCTGCTGTCTGCCTAGGGCTGTGAAAACACCGCAAGGAATCAATAAAAACTCAAATGAAATGTGTGTGTAAAGTGCCGTCAAGTCACGGCTGACTTACAGTGACCCCAGCGAGGGAATTTCAAGGTAAGAGAGAAGCAGAGGTGGTTTGCCGTTGCCTTCCTCTTCAGTCTTCCTTGGTGATCTCCCATCCAAGTACTGACCCTGCTTAGCTTCTGAGATCTGGCGAGATCAGGCTCTACCGTGCCGCCTTCCACTCCCTAAATGGAATACAAACGGGTAAAAAAGAAAAGGCACACAAATCCATTATTCGGCATGGGGAATTCAAATCGGAATGGAGTATTCAGGGGGAGGTTTCCTATTGGAGCGGAAATAGAAAGCGTTCTTAGCCACACAGTCTAGAGTCCCCCTGACTGACTTTTATATTGGAAATCCATGCCTTCCACATAGGGGGTCACATAATGTGCAAAGCAACTGTGCATTGCAATTCCAGTACAGCTTTGCTGGACCCAAATCCTGCCCTTGTCGCGCTTTGGAGCCAGTATGGTGTGGTGGTTAAGAGTGGTGGACTCTGATCAGGAGAACCGTGTTTGAGGCCCCACTCCTCCACATGGAGCCTGTTGGGTGACCTTGGGCCAGTCTCTCTGAACTCTCTCAGCCCCACCTGCCTCACAAAAAAGTGTCTGTTGTAGGGTGGGGAAGGGAAGGTGATTGTAAGCCGCTTTGAGACTCCTTAAAAGATAGAGAAAATTGGGGTATTAAAACCAATTCTTCTTCTTCTTCTTCTTCTTCTTCTTCTTCTTCTTCTTCTTCTTCTTCTTCTTCTTCTTCCTCTTCCTCTTCCTCTTCCTCTTCCTCTTCCTCTCTTTAAGTATTTGATGGGCTGTCACTTAGAGGAGGGCAGGAAGCTGTTCCTGTTGGCAGCAGAGGATAGGACTCGCAAGAATGGGTTTAAATTGCAGATGGAAAGGTACTGGCTGGATATTCGGATTTTTTTTTAATATATATAGTATGAGTTGTTTGACAGTGGAATCGGCTACCTAGGGAGGTGGTGATCTCCTCCTCACTGGCAGTCTTGAAGCAGAGGCTGGATAAACAACTGCCAGGGATGCTCTAGGCTGATCCTGCATTAAGCAGGGGGTTGGACTAGATGGCCTGTATGACCCCTTCCAACTCTATGATTCTTCTTCGTCTTCTTCCCTCTCTAAGACACAGGCTCTGTGCTTTCCACAAATAGATACCCAAGAGAGGTCATGCTGATTTCCCCCCCCTCTGGGCATGAGATGGGGAAATCCACACCTGTTGATTTTTTTTTCTAAAAGCCTGCCAGTCATTCAGGTGTTCAAAAGGATAATCTTGGCACATAAAAAAATGGGTGGAATTGGTTCTTGCTTGGCTGTAAGCCTGTCTCCACCCATTTGAGCCAAATCCCCCTTCTACGACACTCGTAGAAGAGCACCCGGGGCATCTCCAGTGCGTGTTTGCCTTCTGTCGATTGGCCTGTCCTTGGCACACTGGGTCGAAGCTGCGGGGGGGGGGGAATCCCCCTCCCCAGCTCTGGATCCGGCGGCCTGTAATTATGTAATTCTCCTTCGTTATCTTTTCTAATTGTTCTCCGCACTGTTTTCTAAAAGGATGGGAAACAATGGCAGATGGGGAGGGGGGGCGGAGGGAGGTTGGCAGGCTGCCAGGGGGAAGGCAGGCTTTCCAAAGAGGGGGGGGGGCTCCCGGAGGAGCTGGATGCCAGAAAGCTTGAATTGGAGGCAACACCTGACTCATCCCCAAACGGGGAGGAGGAGGGAAGACTCATTCACGGCTATCGTGCGGCCTCTGCGGGGCTTCACCATTCACGAAGCTGCGTCCCCCCCTCCCGCCCCGCTTCCCTGCCAGCTCCCCAAGGTCTGGCTGTTTTCCTCCTCTCCCGTGCCCCGATGACGTGGATCGAGTCCCCGCGGCGGGTGTTTTGCCCCGGCGGCGTCAGGGGAGATCTCGGGCCCGTCTCCCTGGCATAGGGTTGTTTGTTTGCTTGCCAAAGAGGTAACTGGCTCATTAGCAGTGTGTGTTTTTAAAAATCCAAAGAGGGGGACGCGCGGAGACTGGGAAACGGGCGCCAGGAAAGGAGGAACTCGCGGGGACGTCTAGAAAATATTGAATGCCGGTAATTGACCGGTGGAGGGGCGAGAACCAGGGAGATGACTGCCGTTTACTTTATTTTTCCTGTTCCCTCCCTCCATCTATAGTCCATCTTTCCCTCCAGATGGCTGTTATTGAGCAGTGTCTGTCTTCCCGTCATATGCCAGAACTTCTTCTTGTGGTGGTGGCGACGCGTGCCAGTTTGGAGTGGGTTTCGGGAGATGGCCGCGTACCTTGGGGAACAATCCTCCAACCACAAACCAGGCCAGGAACACCAAATGGAGGAAATGGAAAGGAGGTTTATTCAGCTAAAGAGAGAGAGAGTTTGCCAGATGGGGACCAGCGATCTTGTCTGTAGGTCACGAAAGGTCAAGAAAGCTGACTGAGAGCCAAAGCAGGAAGCAATTACTGTCTTTGTGCATTATCAAGTACTCTATAATGATATTAAGAACATAAGAAAAGCAATGCTGGATCAGATCAGGGCCCATCAAGTCCAGCAGTCTGATCACACATTGGCCAGCCAGGTGCTTCTAGGAAGCCCACAAGCAAGACGGCTGCAGCAGCACCATCCTGCCTGTGTTCTACAGCATCTTATATAATAGGCCTGCTCCTCTGATCCAGGAGAGAATAGGTGTGCATCATTGCTAGTATCCATTTTTACTAGTAGCCATGAATACCCCTCTCCTCCATGGACATGTCCACTCCTCTCTTAAAGCCTTCCAAGTTGGCAGCCTTTCTTTCTTTCTTTCTTTCTTTCTTTCTTTCTTTCTTTCTTTCTTTCTTTCTTTCTTTCTTTCTTTCTTTCTTTCTTTCTTTCTTTCTTTCTTTCTTTCTTTCTTTCTTTCTTTCTTTCTTTCTTTCTGCTGCTAGAACTACATTTCCCATGGTTCCCGGTGTCCCTTGACATGGCAGCAGTGGCCAGAGCTGTTCCCATGAACGCATGAAGCTGCTTTATACTGAATCAGACCATTGGTCCGTCAAGGTTCAATCTTGCCCTGGTTAGTACTTGAGTGGAAGTCCACCAAGGAAGTCCAGGGTTGCTATGCAGAGGCAGGCGATGGCAAACCACCTCTGAGGGTCTATTTCCTTGAAAACCCTATGGGGTCACCATTAGCTGTGGCTTGCTGGCAGTTTACACACACACAATGGCACGCAGATCTTTGTATTTATATTTGTATTATTTTTAATGTTTTGCATTTCCTCCAAGAAGCTTAGAGTATCATCCTCCCTGCTTTTAATCCTTACAGCAACTTTACGAGGTAGGGTAGGCTGAGCGACTGAAGGATCATTCAGAGGGGATTTGAACCTAGTTCTCTTTGGTCTTAGTCTGGCTCTCTAACCACTTCACCACACTGCCTCCCTATGGGACATAATGCTTTCCCCCCGGTTGGTGTCCTTGAAACAGAGGGCCTTCTCCGCCCCTTTTACTTTGAACACATCAATCATAGAGTTGGAAGGGGCCAGAAAGCCATCTAGTCCAACCCCCTGCTCAATGCAGCATCAGCCTAGAGCATCCCTGACAAGTGCTTGTCCAGCCTCTGCTTAAACACTGCCAGTGAGGGGGAGCTCCCCACCTCCCTAGGGAGCTGATTCCACTGCCCTCTGAAGCTGCCTTCTGATGAGTCGTTGTTCTGTTGAAGTCAATATTGTCTACTCAGACCAGCAGATGCTCTCCAGGGCCTCAGGCCCTGAAGTCTTTCATGTCGCCTGTCACCTGATGCTTTTAAATAGAGAAGTCTGGGATCGAACCTTGGGCCTTCTGAAAGCCAAGCAGATGCTTTCCCTCTGAGCCGTGGTCCCTCCTGAAGATGGAACGAGAGTACAAGGATGTCTCTCTGCTGTGTCACTTCCTTGGGTCTCCTAGAGAACAAGCAAAATGGGGGGGGGATAGGAAGTATTTCGTCACATGACGCATAGTTAAATGGTGGAACTCTCTGCCACAGGATGTGGTGATGGCTGCCAACCTGGAAGGCTTTAAAAGGGAAGTGGACATGTTCATGGAGGAGAGAGCTATCCATGGCTACTAGTAAAAATGGCTACTAGTCATGGTGCATATGTATTCTCTCCAGGATCAGAGGAGCATGCCTACTATAGTAGGTGCTGTGGAACACAGGCAGGAGAATGCTGCTGCAGTCGTCTTGTTTGTGGGCTTCCTAGAGGCATCTGGTTCTCCACTGTGTGAACAGACTGCTGGACTTGATGGACCTTGATCTGATCCAGCAGGGCTTTCCTTATGTTCTTATGAAGGAGAGGGCTATCCATGACTACTAGTCGAAACGGATACTAGTCATGATGCATCCCTATTCTCTCCAGTATCCGAGGAGCATGCCTATTATATGGGGTGCTGTGGAATACAGGCAGGACAATGCTGCTGCAGTCTTGTTTGGGGGCTTCCTAGAGGTACCTGGTTCACCTGTGTGAACAGACTGCTGGATTTGATGGGCCTTTCTTATGTTCTTATGTTTAAAATGCATGGGATAAAGTAAGACCTCTGCCTTGCCTGCGGCTGTCTTCCCTGGTAATGCAAGCTTTTGTTTTATCCCCCCCCAGTCGTCCTTCCACCCATCCTTTCCTTTCCTTTCCTTCCTCGTCAGGGTTTTAATTGCTGTCTGCGGCATGTCGTAGCCGCCTGGCCTCTGAACCAAAAGCCGCCCTCCCTTCCGTGCCTTCCCCCTTGATATAAATCCTGTCTTTGCTAGTTAGCATGCTGTAACATCAGCGGGATGAAGAGGGATGAAATCCAGCCACACCAGAGACGCGTGCTCTCCCCACGGCCCGTCAGCCGGGCTCCCCTAGCTTTGCGGTGGAACTAGCAACTACTTAGCTCACCGCCATCAGAGGAGAAGAAGAAGAAGAGTTCGTTTTTATCTGCTGACTTTCTCTACCACGCCGTGGGGTAACGGGGCCACAGGAGCTTGGAACCACCCTGGATGTGGTCCCATAATATTGATGGCAGCTGCAAAAAAAAAAAAAAAAAAGAGAAAGGAGAGCAACTGGCTGGCTCTTCAGAGTGGTGGAGTGGTTAAGAGCGGTGGTTTGGAGCGACGGACTCTGATCTGGAGAACCGGGTTTGATTCGCCACTCTTCCACGTGAAGCCAGTTGGGTGACCTTGGGCTAGTCACAGTACTCTTAGCGCTCTCTCAGCCTCACCTCCCTCACAAGGTGTCTGTTGTGGGGAAGCTTGCCCAAAGTCAACTAGCTTCCTCATCTGATTTGAATCGGATCCTCCGAACTCCCAGTCAGACACACTAACCACTACACACTACCCCATTCCACGCCTGGGTGATGGAGATATGATGCGTCTGATCCCCATTCTGAGATTTAACTTCTAGAGGACCTGGGGTGGGAGCTGAGCTCTGAAGAGGGAGAATGCGGAGTATGTCAGTATTTAATTAGGCACCTCTCAAGACAGGCCAGAATAGGGACAGTAATTATTCTGGGATGTAGACCAGAAAATAGGACCTGTTATTGGCAAATCAGGAGAGTTTGGAGCATATATCAGTCTGGCTCTTCTTCTTCTGTCAACCTGCAATTACTTTGCCGGGTCCCCCCACCCCACGTGTTCGCCTTCAGTTGCCTTCTCCCCCGCCCCGCAAATGCCCGTCAAGGACTCGTGCCAGGGAATCTACTCCGAGCCACCTTTATTTCAGAATATTTTGCACGGTTGTTTGTCTTCTGTTATTAGCGTTCCCTCCCTCACCCCATCCTTTCTCCCTCCACTCTCCTTTTCTTTCCCAGACTAGAACAAATCTGTCGCAACTGGCAGAAAATTGGCAAGCTTCAAGGTTCCAGAGGCAGTAATTTCTCCCGCTTCTCAGTAGCTTTTAATGGAGCTGTTCTTTAGTTCTTTGTTTCTTTCTTTCCCCCTCTCCGCATTGTTTTTGCTAGCCTGCAGTTTAAAGCAGTTTTTTTAAAAAAATGATAATTCAACTCTCTTTGCATTATGTTGTACGGCCAGTTCTTCAAGGGATCTGGTGCTAGATCGAGATCTTTGCGGGAGGTCTGGTACCCATTCTCTTAAGGGCCGGCAGCCGGTTTTGGAATTGGTTGGTGCCAGGGACCGACGAAGAAAGCTGAATTACAGGCCGGGCTCAGCTACGAATGGGAACAAATCAAGCCTGCAGCAAACTGTGTGGAATTGACTGCCTTGGCTGGTGGTTAATTTTCTTTTCGTTTCCATCCCCTCCTTTCTGATGTGCCCACCGTACCCCTTGCCTTTTGGCACCTCGGCTGTTGGCATCCTGCAAAGGGCCAAATGAACAAAGATCTGGAGAAGCTGGCTGTAGTGGTGATGTGAATTATGGATTGTGCCGAGTCAGACCTTGAAGGTTTCTCCTTTTTTTTAAAAAAGGAGAGAGAGCAATCCTATCGCCCTCACAGCTGTGCAGAACAGTCCCTGAACCACACAGCTGTGCACCATTAAGGTGCCATCTGTCTATCTGTCCGTCTGTCCATCCATCCATCTACATGCCCTATACAGACGACCCTATCTATCTGTCTTTTTCTTCTTCTTCTTCTTTTTCATCATCATCATCATCATCATCATCATCATCATCATCATCATCATCATGTAGTCCGTGTATCCGTCCATCATTATTATTGTCTGTCTGTCTGTCTGTCTGTCTGTCTGTCTGTCTGTCTGTCTATCTATCTATCTATCTATCTATCTATCTATCTATCCGTCCATCATTATTATTGCCTGTCTGTCATTGTCTGTTCATCTCTCCGTCCCTCAGTCCGTCCGTCCACTGGTCCGTTCATCAACATTATCTATCTATCTATCTATCTATCTATCTATCTATCTATCTATCTATCTATCTATCTATCTATCTATCCATCCATCCATCCATCCATCCATCCATCCATCCATCCATCCATCCATCCATCCATCCATCCATCCAATCCATCCTATCCATCCTATCCATCATTATTAATTTTTGTCTGTCATCCTCGTAGTCGTCATCTGTCTGTCCATCTATCTGTCCGTTCATCAACATTATCCATCTATCTATCCATCTGTCCATCCATCCATCCGTCCATCCATCCCTCATTATTATTGTCTGTCTGTCTGTCATCATTGTTATCTACATCTACCTTTCTGTCCTTTCGTACTTCCATACATTCATCAACATTCCTTCCTTCCTTCCTTCCTTCCTTCCTTCCTTCCTTCCTTCCTTCCTTCCTTCCTTCCTTCCTTCCTTCCTTCCTTCCTTCCTTCCTTCCTTCCTTCCTTCCTTCCTTCCTTCCTTCCTTCCTTCCTTCCTTCCTTCCTTCCTTCCTTCTCCTCGTTGTTGTTGTTGTTGTTATATAATGATGACGAGGAGGAAGATAGATAGGTTTGGAGAAAGAGAGAAAAATGATTTGAAATCCCATAGTGGAGTTATTTCCTGAGGTTTTACTTTACAACTGGCAGCTTCTTGACCTTAAGATTGTCCTCCCCTTCCTTGTGCCGGGCTAATAAGTGAGAGAATTCTCTCCTCCCCTTACTATTCAGATTCTGGGATAATTAGCAGATTCCAAATCACTGCATGAGAAATCTGTCTAATTAGCTACAAAGGCAGGGTGGTGGGGGGAGCAGGAGAAAGGGTTTGCAAACACACGGAACCCGCCCTTAAAGCAAAGCAGAAACGTCTCTGACCGGCTGCATCTCAGAGATGTTTTACGAGAGCTAATTGTATGTACCTGCTGTGCTCCTGCTGGTGTATTTGGTGACACAGAGTATGATTCATCTGCACAATTGCGGAGACGCTAACCGTCAGGAAGACCACAGAGGCTACGCAGCTTTCAAGTCGGGTGGTTTATTCTGTCTGTATTCTGCTCTCCCTCTACGAAGTTCAGAGCAACATTTGATCTTTGCAAAAAAATCTGCGAAGTTGATGAGGACAGGCCTGCAAAGAGCTACTAGGCTGATAGCTCATGCTTTTCCTGGTGTTAGAACCAGCATGGTGTAGCGTTTAAGTGCGGTGGTTTGGAGCTGCAGACTCTGATCCGGAGAACTGGGTTTGATGAGTGGCGGAGGCTAATCTGGTGAACTGGGTTAGTTTTCCCGCTCCTACACATGAAACCTGCTGGGTGATCTTGGTCTAGTCGCAGTTCTCTCACCCCCCACCTACCTCACAGGTTGTCTGTTGTAGGGAGTGGAAGGGAAGGTGATTGTAAGCCGGTTTGGTTCTTCCTTAAGAGTTAGAGAAAGTCTCCATATAAAAACCAACCTTCTCCTCCTCCTCCTCCTCCTCCTCCTCCTCTTCCTCTTCCTCTTCCTCTTCCTCTTCTTCTTCTTCTTCTTCTTCTTCTTCTTCTTCTGCTGCTGCTGCTGCTGCTGCTGCTGCTGCTGGAGGAATTTCATTGTGAGTTGCCTGTTGGCGGCAGTGAGAATTCCCATGGATAATCCTGCCCGACTTCTGAAATTTCTTAGATTCCTCAGAACTCCAGTGATCACACTCAGCCCTTAGTTTTTTCTCTTTAAGAAAAGCTGTGAATGTGTCCAAAGATGTTCAAATCCTTTGCTTCTTAGTGCATGCTGAATAATTAATCCTGAATGCCAGATTTGGTGGGGATTTTTTTTAAACTGTCAAGTCACAACTGATTTATGGCGACCCTGTAGTGTTTTCAAGGCAAGAGACGTGCAGAGGTAGTTGGCCATTGCCTGTCTCCACTATTGCCCCTGGTATTCCTTGGAGGTCTCCCATCCAAATACTAGCCAGGGTCGGGACTGAGAAAGTGTGACTGACCCAAGATCACCCAGCAAGTTTCCATGGCAGAGTGGGCTTTGGTAGAGCATCTCCTTGATATGCTGAAGGTCCCAAGTTCAATCCCTGGCATCTCCAGTTAAAGGGACTAGGCAAGTTAGTGATGTGAAAGACCCCTGCCTGAGACCCTGGAGAGCCGCTGCTGGTCTGAGTAGACAGTACTGACTTTGGTGGACCAAGGGTCTGATTCAGTACAAGGCAGCTCCATGTGTTCACGTGAAGCTGGGTTTTCCAGGTCCTAGTCATTAAATAAAATGCACTCTGTACATACTCAGAGGTTGTAGATGTAAGGCAGAGAATTTATCTTCCCTGAAGCTCCTTGTGTTTGATTATCTCCTGACTGTAAGGTGAAATGGCGATGGAGCGAAGAAGAATCTTGCAGCAGTAAAAACGGTGTTGCCGTCATAGTTTTAAAAGAGTCTTCATGCCTTTAATAGCAGCATGTAAGGCACTTGTATTCAGATGTCATTCTACAATGGACTTGGGCCAGTCACAGTGTGTCTCAGATTATTCTCCCTCACAGGGTTGTTGTGAGGATAAAACGAGGCTAGGGAGAACCTAATTTGCTGCTGTCGGCTCCTTGGCAGAGGAGCTGGAAATACTCAATGTAGTCACAAATCATTCTAAGCCTTCCCCTCTATTCCCCCCTCCAACAAAAACATAGATTCCCTTCAATGGATAGGGAAATATACAACTTCTTTGGCAGTATTTTGCTACTTATAGTAACCTCTTTTCAGGTTTCTGCAAAATTCCTGGAACTTTTTCCCTGTTTCTTTTTTAATTCTCCCTTTGGAGAAGGTTTGTGATTATTTTTCTAAAGGGGAAGGATAAGACGCACACTTGGAGGACCAGGGGAGTGGAGGTGGGGGGGGGAGATTTGGGGGAATGATTTGGGGCTGGAAAAGTCAGTCAGAGAAAGACTTGCGTCCCCCCCCCCACTTCTCCACTTCCAATTGCCCCCCGCCCCACACCAAAGAAGCTTTCCGCGGAAAACTCTGGGCTGCCGGTTTACTGTTTGTCTAATGTATATTCTTGTGCAGAGAGGTCCCCTGCTGAATCTGCACAGGTCTGGCGCTTGAAGTTTTCCTGCACTGGAGACCATCTGGGAATCACGTTTGAAGCACTCTTTGGAAAAAGAACAGAGGCTCGGGGTAATAAGGAAAATCTTATAGCAGCCTCCCCCCCCCCCCCGGCCGCCCCCTGTTTTCTCTGCGCCGTTTTTTGTTCTGGTGAGGATGAGGTGAGACTTTTGAGATCAAGTGGAAAGAGTATACGTTTCTCTTTGTGACTTTCACAAAGCTGGGAGATAATCATCTGAGGTTGCCTTTTGTGTGCGTAGTGGGGAGACCAGATAATAGGATTCCCGAAGGAGAGCTTGAGCGAGGACCTTTGACTTAAATTCAGCCCTGATTGTGTGATTCCTGTTAGCAGGGCCTCCTCTCCCCTTAATCAGAATAACCATCTCTTCTCCGAGCCTGTGTCTTTTGTCTTCTGCTGGGTGCCGCCGGATAAATGTCAAGGTGAGTTTGAAAGCTCCTTGCAGAAGTGTCCCGTAAGAACGCGCTGAGCCATGGCCGTACTGAGCCAGATAAAATGGCTGTCTAGCCCCAGCATCATAGGGTTTTCAAGGTAAGGGTTGGTCAGAAGTGGTTTACCATTGCCTTCTTCTGCGCAGTACTAACCAGAGTTAGCTGTAGTGGCACTGCTGTTGTCTAGGGAAGATCCTCCACCAGTGACACCTTCTACTACTGTTGCTGTCCAGTAGCTAACCTTCAGGGATTCTTCTGCCCCCATCACCATTGGACATGTCTATTCTCTTCAGTTGATGTGGCCATTGATCCCTGAAGGGGGTGGATGCATCTTCATCTGGTGTCTCAGCTATGACCATATGAACATATGAAGCTGCCTTCTACTGAATCAGACCCTTGGTCCATCAGAGTCAGTATTTTCTACTCAGACTATCAACGGCTCTCCAGGGTCTCAGGCAGAGGTCTTTGACATCACCTGCTTGCCTGGTCCCTAACTCTTGGGGGAATTAGAGTGCATGGTTTTAAGAGAAAACATAGATATAGTGAGCATTACAGAAACCTGGTGGATGGGAGAGGACCAGTGGGATAGTCATCCCTGGTTAAAAACTGTATAGAAATGACAGGGAAGAGCGTATTGGAGGGGGTGTTGCTATGTATATCAAGGAAGGCATAGTGTCTAATAGGCTAGAGACCATAAAAAGGGCAGACTCGTCCACAGAATCCTTATGGGTGACAATTCCGGGCCCCAAAGGTGATTTAGTACTGGGGCGTTCTATCGACCCCCTGACCAAATGGCTCAGGGTGATGTTGAGATGGAGAATGAAATTAGGGAAGCATGTAAAGGTAATGAAGTAGTAATAATGGGAGACTTCAACTTCCCTCATATTGATTGGATAAATGTATGCTCCAGTCAAGCCAAAGAGATAATTTTTTTAGACATCCTAAATGACTGTGCCCTCGAACAGTTGGTCATGGACCCAACCAGAGGGGAGGCAATCCTGAATTTAATACTCTGTGGTGCTGCCAGTGACTTAGTGCGGGATGTGGATGTAGTTGAGCCAGTTGGCAATAGTGATCACAATGGCATCAAATTTAATTTATATGCAAGTGGGAAAGTGACTGGGAAATCTCACACAATTACCTTTGACTTTAAAAGAGGGAACTTCTCTAAAATGAGAAAACTGGTAAAGAGGAAGTTGAAAGGAACAGTTAGGAGGGTTAAATCTCTTGAAAAGGCTTGGGGGTTACTCAAGTCCACATTGCTAGAGGCTCAGCTAGCTTGTATACCGCATGTCAGGAAAGGTAGTAATAAGTCCAAGAGGTCACCACCATGGCTAACGGGTGAGGTGAAGGAAGCAATTAGAGAAAAAAAGTCTTTCTTCAGAGACTCGAAGGTTTGCCCAAACGAGGCGAACAGAAGCAAACACAAACTTGCATAAAGGAAATGCAAGCAGATAATTAGAGATGCAAAAAAAGATTTTTAGGGGCATATTGCTAAACACATCAAAACAAACAATAAGAAATTCTTTAAGTATATTAGGAGTAGGAAACCAGCTAGGGAAGCGGCTGGACCATTGGATGACAATGGGAGTAAAGGAACTCTAAGGGAGGATAAAGCGATTGCTGAAAAACTAAATGAATTCTTCTCATCTGTCTTCACTGTTGAAGATACAGGGCAGATTCCTTCTCCTGAACAGAGATTTTGAGAGGGGAGAATGAGGAACTGAGGCAAATAGTGGTAACAAGGCAGGAAGTCCTAGAACGTCTAGACAAACTGCAAACTAACAAGTCACAGGGACCAGACGGTATTCATCCTAGAGTTCTTCAAGAACTCAAATGGGAAATTGCTGAACTTCTAACAAAGAAATGTAATATGTCCCTTCGATCAGCCTCTGTGCCAGAGGACTGGAGAATGGCCATTGTAACACCCATTTATAAAAAAGGTTCCAGGGGGGACCCAGGAAATTACAGGCCAGTTAGCTTAACGTCTGTTCCGGGTAAATTAGTGGAAAACGTTATTCAAGATAAAATTGTCAAGCATATAGAAGGGAAAGGTCTTCTGGGCAAAACCCAACATGGCTTCTGTAAGGGTAGGCCCTGTCTCACTAACCTATTAGAGTTTTTTGAAAGCGTCAATAAGCATGTGGACAGGAACGAGATATTGTGTATTTGGATTTCCAAAAAGCTTTTGACAAAGTCCCCCACCAAAGACTGCTAAGCAAACTTCGTAGTCATGGGATAAGAGGACAAGTCCTCTTATGGATTGAGAGGTGGCTGAAAAATAGGAAGCAGAGAGTAGGAATCAATGGTCAGTTCTCCCAATGGTGGGATGTGAGCACTGGGGTGCCTCAGGGATCTGTGTTGGGACCGGTGCTTTTCAACCTGTTCATCAATGACCTGGAGTTGGGGTTAAACAGTGAAGTAGCCATGTTTGCAGATGACACCAAATCATTTAGGGTGGTTAAAACAAAATCGGACTGTGAAGAGCTCCAGAGGAATCTCTGCATACTGGAAGAATGGGCATCAAAATGGCAAATGAGGTTCAATGTGAGTAAGTGTAAAGTGATGCATATTGGGACAAAAAATCCCAACTTCACATATACACTGATGGGATCTGTGCTGGCAGCGACAGACCAAAAAGAAAGGGATCTTGGGGTGGTAGTGGATAGCTCAATGAAGATGTCAACCCAGTGTGCGGCTGCTGCAAAAAAGGCAAATTCCATGCTTGCCATAATTAGACGAGGAATAGAGAATAAAACTGCTGCTATCATACTGCCCTTGTACAAATCTATGGTGGGACCACACTTGGAATACTGGTCACCACACCTAAAAAAGGATATTACAGAGCTTGAGAAGGTTCAGAAAAGAGCAACCAAAATGATCAGGGGACTAGAGCAACTGTCCTATGGGGAGCGGTTAAGACACTTAGGGCTGTTTAGCTTGGAAAGAAGGCGGCTAAGGGGAGACATGATAGAGGTCTATAAAATTATGCATGGTTTGGAGAGAGTGGACAGGGAGAAGTTTTTCTCCCTCTCCCATAATACTAGAACATGGGGTCATCTGCTAAAGGTGGAGGGTGAGAGATTCAAAACAGATAAAAGGAAGTATTTTTTCACACAGCGCATAGTTAAATTGTGGAACTCCCTGCTCCAGGATGTGGTGATGGCTGCCAGCTTGGAGGGCTTTAAGAGGGGAGTGGACATATTCATGGAGGAGAGGGGTATTCATGGCTGTTAGTTAGAATGGATACTAGTCATGCTGCATAGCTGTTCTCTCTAGTATCAGAGGAGCATGCCTATTAGTTTGGGTGCGGTGGAACACAGGCAGGATGGTGCTGCTGCAGTCTTCTTGTTTGTGGGCTTCCTAGAGGCCCCTGGTTGGCCACTGTGTGAACAGACTGCTGGCCTTGAGGGGCCTTGGTCTGATCCAGCAGGGCCTTTCTTATGTTCTTATGTTCTTAATGAGGTCTGTCCTCCCCAAATCTCGTCTTCCCCAGGCTCTACCCTCAAATCTCGAGGAATTTCCAAAGTTGGACTTGGCCACCCTACATAGCAGAAGGAAGCAATTTAAATGCATGTGATTAAAAGCATAGGTAAACAAGATAGATATTACCTGTAGGGTTGCCAGGTCCCTCTTCGCCACCAGCAGGAGGCTTTTGGGGTGGAGCCTGAGGAGGGCGGGGTTTGGGGAGGGGAGGGACTTGAATACCATAGAATCCAATTGCCAAAGCGGCCATTTTCTCCAGGGGAACTGATCTCTATCGGCTGGAGATCAGTTATAATAACAGGAGATGCAACCTGAGATGAATTGATTGACTCCATAAAGGAAGCCACGGTCCTCAGTTTGCAAGACCTGAGCAAGGCTGTTAAGGATAGGAGGTGTCAATAAAGGTGGCTAGACAGAAACTTACTTCCCCCTTCCGCAATACTAGGGGACACCCTATGAAACAGACGAACAGAATAATTCAAACAGAGGGAAGGCATCTTGGCCACCTTCTGGGCATGGAGTAGGGGTCACTGGGGGTGTAGGGGGAGGTAGTTGTGAATTTCCTGCATTGTCCAGGGGGTTGGACTAGATGACCCCTGTGGTCCCTTCCAACTCTGTGATTCCACCATATATGGAAACCATAGTTTTCCTGAAGAGGTTGGAGGCAAAGGAGAAATGCAGGAGGTAGATTCTGGAATTGATTGAGGGAAGGATTAACCAGCTAAAGCACGCAATGCTTTGCTTGGGGGGTTACTGCTCACTACTTTTCTTGCTCACCTGAGCAACCCCTGAGTCTAAATCGGTTGAGTCGGCCCCTTTCGGATCTCAGCCCCAATGGCCTCACAACCATCAACGGCCCGCAATGCGATTTAATGGATGAAAATGTAATGCGAATCTAATTTTTTAAAAAACAAAAAAGCCCTTGATTACTTTACGAATGTTTTGAATAATGGCAACGGCTAATGGAATCCGGCTTTCAACGAAGGCTTGCCCTCAAATTGCTTCCAAATTGTCCGCTTCCAAATGGTCCAGCAGCTCTCTTTTCTGCAGGCAGCACGTGTCTGGCAGACCTTATTACTGGATGCTCCTGCGTCCTGCTCATTAGAAGTCTCTGTTCGGAGCCTGCGGAGGTGGACATCTTTTCAAACAAAGCAGCTCCGTGGCTTGCCGTGTCATCGCTTTCCGCTCTGGCTCTTTTTGATGCTTTCCTCTGTTCATTTCTATAAACTGAGTACAAGCTGTGCTCGCTTCTGAAGACGCCTAATTGTTTGCTTTCAGAAAGATTCAAGCAACCCCCCCCCTTCCTCAATCCACTGTCCATTTCTCTTGCATAAGCCCCACTGGAACAGAATCACAGCTGTTCAAAAGGATGGTAGCAAATATAGGAAGAGCTCAGATTAGGGTTGCCAACCTCCAGGTACTAAGTATACAATACCAAAAGGGGAGTGGTACCTGGAACACTGAATATGAAGCTAATGCAATTAGCGCAACAAGGATAAGAGTTGCGAAACCTTGTAAATTTGCATAGAGATCGGTTCCCCTGGAGAAAATGGCCGCTTTTGCAATTGGACTCTATGGCATTGAAATCCCATCCCTCCCCAAACCCCGCCCTCCTCAGGCTCTGCCCCAAAAACCTCCCGCCGGTGGCGAAGAGGGACCTGGCAACTCTAGGTCAGATGGATCAGACCGAGTGTCCGTCCTCTCCAGCATTATGCGTCTGAAAGGGGAAGGGCTGTGGCTCACTGGTAGAGCCTCTGCCTGGCATGCAGAAGGTCCCAGGTTCAATCCCCAGCATCTCCGGTTAAATGGACTAGGCAAGAAGGTGATGTGAAAGACCTCTGCCTGAGACCCTGGAGAGCCACTTCCAGTCTGAGTAGACAATACTGACTGATGGACCAAGGGTCTGATTCAGTATAAGGCCGCTTCATGTGTTCATGTGTTCAAAGTGGCCAGCCAGTACTACTGGATTCCCATCTTTTCTACTTGTATCAGACAAAGGGAGCGTAGACAGTCAAAAGCTCATATCCCGAAAATCTTGTTGGTCTATAAGGTGTTGCTGGACTTGTGTTTTTCCTACTTGTATCTGATAAAGGGATCTTTGACTCTTCAGGGCTTATATCTTTAAAACCTTGGTCGTCTCTCAGGTACTACTGGACTCCAATCTTTCCAATTGTATCTGACAAAGGGAGCGTTGACAGTCAAAAGCTCATATTTCGGATTTTTTTTTTACTAAATTTTATTTTAAACTTATATTCAACATACGCATGAAACAAAGCATACATCTTAACATATAACCTAACTACATAACATGCAACATAAGACAGCGCAGCAACTGCGCCTTACTGTCTCCTACATTGACCAACTTTTCCAACAATGACCAACTATTTCCAACAATTCCTATTACTACCTTCCTTTCCAGACTATCATGTTATAATGTTATCTATTTTTTTCCTTATGTGCTGTTATATATCATTTAAGACTAACCATTGAAATTATGTTAAAATCTACTTTATGTGGTAGTAATAAAACTTATAAGGTAAAGGTCCCCTGTGCAAGCACCGGGTCATTCCTGACCCATGGGGTGACGTCACATCCCGACGTTTCCAAGGCAGACTTTGTTTGCGGGGTGGTTTGCCAGTGCCTTCCCCAGTCATCTTCCCTTTACCCCCAGCAAGCTGGGTCCTCATTTCACCGACCTCGGAAGGATGGAAGGCTGAGTCAACCTTGAGCCGGCTCCCTGAAACCGACTTCCGTCGGGATCGAACTCAGGTCGTGAGCAGAGCTTTTGACTGCAGTACTGCAGCTTAACACTCTGCGCCACGGGGCTCGTCAATAAAACTTACGTGTATACTTTACTTTCTTCTATAGGGTCTTGACTATCTATATAAAAACTGTTAAACTATCCATATTACTTCTCCCGGCTATCACGCCTATTTTTTTTTCAACTCTAGTATTTATTATTTGACATAGATTATATATATTTATTTTATGTCTCTCTTATCCTACTAGATAATTACTATGTCTATACTCTTATATCCCGAAAATCTTGTTGGTTTCTATGATAGGGTTGCCAACCTCCAGGTAGTGTATGTATACAAACTCACACCTCTATACCAATAAAGTGGTACAAAAGCAGTATAGGAATAAACTAGACTCTATTCAAACAAAATAGCTGGTTCAAGAGTATGAGAGGAAGATATAATGTACTGCAAAACAACACTCATAAATTGGTTCTTGTAGGTTATCGGGGCTGTGTGACCGTGGTCTTGGTATTTTCTTTCCTGACGTTTCGCCAGCAGCTCATAAATCTCTAGCTCCACTGCAGGCTTGACAGCATTTGTGGACTTGTTGTGTACCTTTGCACCTTGTAGAGGTGGATGCTACGAGAGACTTGCAGTACATTATATCTTGATCTCATATTCTTGAACAAGCTATTTTGTTTGAGTAGAGTCTAGCTTATTACTAACCTCCAGGTAGTAGCTGGAGATCTCCTGCTATTACATCTGATCTCCAGCTGATAGAGATCAGTTCACCTGGAGAAAATGGCTGCTTTAGCAATTGGACTCTATGGCATTGAAGTCCCTCCCCTCCGCAAACCCTGTCCTCCTCAGCCTCCACCCAAAAAAACCTCCCGCTGGTTGTGAAGAGGGACCTGGCAACCCTATTCTAAGATGCTACTGGACTTGAATCCAGCAGATAGCCCAGTGTTACCTGTCAAATTATGACCAGTTCCAGATGTTTCAGGGCATAGATTGGCAGTGAACTGAAATTAAGTTCATACAGAGGGTTCACCCTTCATTTCAACTGGAGAATTAAGTGGCCATTCGGCAAAAATCAGGATGGATTTAGAGTGGGATTCCAACACTTCCCACTGCTCTGGCGAACTGACATACAGCAAAGGTTTGGGAGAATAAGAGAGGGCCCGCCTTGACATTTTTCGGGCATGTTCCACCCCAGAGGAACGACCTGCCAGTAATGAGAGAATGGCAGCGCTGGGTGAAGTGGAACAGAGACGCATCGAGCGCCTTTTCATATACAAATGTATTTCAGAGAGTGTCACAAAAATAATTGGAAAACGCCAATAACCATCGACAAGGCACCGCATAACTGACTGCGGAGGGTGAAAATGATAGCGGGGGAACCCCATAAAAGATTAGAAACAGACTGTTAATCTCTTGCCGGGAGAAGAGAGCTGGTCAGAAAGTTGCTGATTCTGGCAGGGGGAGGTGACCTTGCCTTGACATCAAAGAGAACCGAGGACGTCTATCTGCTAGCGTGGTGCAGTGGTTAAGAGCGGTGGACTCTAATCTGGGGAGAGGAAGGGAAGGTGGTTGTAAGCCAGTTTGAGACTCCTTAAAAGCAGACAAAATCAGGGTATGGAAACCAACTCTTCTTCTTCTATTGGTTTTAAAGAGGGCTCAGTTAGCAGGAAAAGCCAGGATGATCTGAGAGCCAGTGTGGTGTAATGGTTAAGAGCAGTGGACTCTAATCTGGAGAACCAGGTTGGTTTCCCCACTCCTCCACGTGAAGCCTGCTCACGGCCCCACCTACCTCACAAGGTGTCTGTTGTGGAGATGGGAAGGTGATTGCAAGCCGCTTTGAGACTCCTTAAAATGTAGAGAAAGTTGGCATATGAAAACCAAATCTTCTCCTTCTCCTTCTCCTTCTCCTTCTCCTTCTCCTTCTCCTCCTCCTCCTCCTCCTTCTCCTCCTTCAGAAATGCTTCTGCCTACCTCACAAGGTGTCTGTTGTGGAGATGGGAAGGTGATTATAAGCCACTTTGAGACTCCTTAAAATACAGAGAAAGTCAGCATATGAAAACCAAATCTCCTCCTCCTCCTTCTCCTCCTCCTCCTCCTCCTCCTTCTTCTTCTTCTTCTTCTTCTTCTTCTTCTTCTTCTTCTTCTTCTTCTTCTTCTTCCTCTTCCTCTTCCTCTTCCTCTTCCTCTTCCTCTTCCTCTTCTTCTTCTTCTTCTTCTTCTTCTTCTTCTTCTTCTTCTTCTTCTTCTTCTTCGCTTCTGCTGGCCAGGAGAAAGCAAGAGAGAGTGTCCACAAATGGAGCAAATTTGAAAGAACCAGGAATGTTCTGGGCTAGGGCCCCACCCAAATCGACCAAACTAAGAATGGATCAACATCTACAAGGAGAGTTTTTTAAATTGGAAGCTCTTCAGTGTTCAGATCAGTGGCGTCTGCTCAGTCAAAGAGTTTTTTCCACCACGCCAGTTTGGTGATAAACCCAAGAGCCTAATTTCAGAACACTGGCAGCGATTCACACATGACAGATAACGTAGGACTGGGTCTGGGGTCTTCACCCTGTGTAACAGACAGGCGAATTGTGGGTTCTGCTGACCCCCAGGAACAAACTTCCAGGCTGCAGCTGGAGAGGGAAGCAGAAAAGCCACGCTCCACGAAGTCCGCAGATTGTTTTGGTACCTGCCAGTAAAACTGAGGTGCCTTCATGGGTTGTTATAGAGATGTGAAACCATTTATACGGAGCACTTTAGAAAGCCCACTGGTGGTGTAGTCTGGTGGTTAGATCTGGTGTAGTCTGGTGGTTAGATCTGGTTCGAGTCACCACTTGCCATGCCAATTCATGGGATGATTTTGGCCGGTCACTCTCTTTGGCCTCTCCTACCTCACAGGGCTGTTGAGAGCAGAAAGTGGAGGAAGGGAAGGACCAAGCACACTGCCCTGAGTGCCTTCCAGAAAGGGCAGGATAGAAATGTGAGAAACAGAAGCATTTGTTATTAGTAATAGAAGAAGAAGAAGAGGAGGAGGAGGAGGAGTTGGTTCCCCTCCCCACAACAGACACCTTGTGAGGTGGGTGGGGCCGAGAGAGCTCTAAGAGAGCTGTGAATAGCCCAAGGTTACCCAGCAGGCTTCATGTGTGGGAGTGGGGAAAACAACCCGCTTCGCCAGATTAGCGTCCACCGCTCCTATCCACCGCTCTTAACCACTACACCACTCTGAGCACATCCACGTAGCGCAACAGCCAAGCAGTCCTGCAGTTCCATCAGCTGCGTCTGGGAAAACCCCAAATGGTACTATAGGAAGGAGGGGACACGAGGCAGATCGAAGGGCCCGGCGAGACGTTTCCTCACCCCTGCAAGAAATTCTGCTTGGCTTCCCCCGCCTCTTCATTTCCTGGCTGTCTCTGCCGCCGGCATCTCTGATCAAGCATCTAAACTGAGAATGAAATATTAATGTCTGGCCCAAGTTTGTGTGTTTAATAATTTAGGAAGCAGCCCGAGCCGTGGCCAGGGGAGAGGAGGGGAGCGTGTGTGGTGCGCCACACAGGAAGGGATGCGCGCGGTTGTCTGCATACCGAGGGACAGAAAGGAGGCGGGAGAGCAACAGGGCGCCTTGCCAGGCCGTGCGGCTTTGCGGCAGTTTACGAGCAGAGTGAAAAGAAGTCCCTGTTGGGCGATTGAATCCCGTTTGATGCATTTTTATCGATCAACTGGATGCATATTGAATGCACGTCGTGACGTTGACATCAGCTTGCGGTACGGCGCATGGAGGAAAAGACGAAAGACTGTAAAGTCCTGGGCCAGATCAGCACCCCGAGACGATGCCTGCGGCTCCATCAGCGGGGCTGTGGCAAATATTAAAACGTTCCGTTGCCGGAGTCCGTTTGGGAAGCGAGAAATATGGAAGTCAGCCCAATTAATTTATATATTTTGTTTTATTTGTACTTCACATATCCTGCCTTTCTCCACCTATGGGGACCCAAAGTGGCTTGCATCGGTCTCGTCTACCTCTAGCGGAGAGTAGCCAGCGTGGTGTCGAGTGTGGTTAAGAGCGGTGGTTTGGAGCGGTGGACTCTGATCTGGAGAACTGGGTTCGTTTCCCCACTCCTCCACTTGAAGCCTGCTGGGTGGCCTTGGGCTAGTCACAGTTCTCTCCGAACTCTCTCAGCTCTACCTGCCTCACAAGGTGTCTGTCGCAGGGAGGGCAGAAGGGAAGCAACTGTAAACCAGTTTGAGACTCCTTAAGGGTAGAGAAAATTGGCGTATAAAAATTCTTCTTGTTCTTCTTCTTGTTCTTCTTCTTGTTCTTCTTCTTCTTAAAAAAACAACAACCCAAATTCAGCAAGATGAAGCTGTCTTTTGTGACCCGTATAAATTATGCAACATAAAGCACATGTGTGTAATATATTCTGCAATTTTCCCATTGCTGTTTTGCATTTATTTTGCCTGAGGTTGTTGTGTGGGAAGGCCAAGGAATTCTACCGGGCACTCAAATCTCACCCCATCCACTGGAAATTTTTCTGCTACTACTTTGCTATTTGTGAATTCAGTAAGCCATGGTTACATACTCCCAAAGGCGTCTTTGCATTCATGAGGACTAGTAACTCATTTTTTTTAAAATGATATTTATAGGGAACTGAGATCTGTACCCAGTAGCAGAATCTGTGTTTTTTCCTTTTGCCCTGTAGATTTAAGGTATCTGGACGTTACCAAACATAGCTACTGCCCTTCATTCTGGCCATTGAACCCTCCCTTCGAATTTTCTTTCCATTTCACAAAGGTGCCTGAAACATGCTAGCTCGAGATATTTTATCCTTGTGGAACTGAAGTTTTCATCATTCTTCCCTATAAAAGTTGGTGATTGATGTTTCCTGTAAGGTCCGCTTGATCATAGCTGCAAATTCTTCCTGCCACTCTCTCTGGACTCGTCAAATACACACCTCCGTGGCCCCTTTCCCCCGTTCCTTGCTGAACTTTTGGTCTCCCCGGACTTTTATTCAAATATCCAGAGAGACCCAGCTGCCAGCTTTAGGGCAAATATTTTCCCATCGGAAGATTTAGTGTCCGCAGAAGGGGTGTGATTGATTTTACCCAGCGACTTAATTGAAGCAAAATGAAAAGAGAATTTGCAATAAATGAAGCCATTATTCACGAGGGACATGTAGGCCCATGCCCAGCCAGTCGCAGCTGGTAAGTTCTCTGCATTCCACCAGGTTCAGGGTCACTGTAGGGTTGCCAGGTCCCCTTGACCACTGGCGGGGGTGCGTGGGACCAATAAGGTTGCCAGCTCCAGTTAGGGAAAGTCCTGGAGTTTTGGGAATGGACCTGGGGAGGACAGGGACCTCAGTAGGGTACAAGGCCATAGAGTCCGCCCTCCAAAGCATCCTTTTTCTCCAGAGAAACTGATCCCTGTACTCTGGAGATGAGCTGTAATTCCAGGGGATCCCCAGGTCCCATCTGGCGTCTGGCATCTCTCGAGGTCAATGTTGTTAAAAGGCTGCCATGGAAGACAACTTATGAGGCTGGTTGTTCATACAACAGTGACTTCCTTGGCCATGTATGGAGGAGAACTTTAACTTTTTTTTCTTCCTTGGGGAGAATGAAGGCGTGTGACTCACTGAGCTACTCATAAGAACATAAGAAAGGCCCTGCTGTATCAGGCCAAGGCCCATCAGGTCCAGCAAGTGCAGAAATTTGAGAGGTTTCTCTTTCGAAAGGCTCAGGGACTTCCTAACGTCTAGGGAATCGGTCTGAGGAGGCCCTCCGGAGGCGTATTAAAATTCTGTTGCGGTGATGTGAAAAATGTTGATGAATTGATCAATTAATCAATTACCAGCAGCTTCATTAATGGACTGAAAACGACGTTAATCGCTTGACAGGCTTAATTGCAAGTGATGTACTGTTTTCTCCTCCTGCGTTCGTTTTTAGGGGGAATATTCAATGAGATCTTCTTGAGCTGAACATTTCCCTGAAAGGGGTCAGTTGTGTTCAGCTGTTTGAGTGGGCCGTCCTGCAGTCTTTTTAAATCCATAGGAGTTCCTGGGACAGTGGTTGGACCTGCATCTTAGGAACTGAATCTCATGTTCCACCTTCCCTTGTGGACATAATAAATTCCCTTTTACACATTGCGGATATTTCTTTGCATCCTTATAAGAGAGAAAAAAGTATACTTAAGGCACTTAACAGAAGAATTGCTGTAGAACAGAAGTCCTCGACGTGGGAGAGCCGGCTTGGTGTAGTGGTTAAGAGCGGTGGTTTGGAGCAGCGGATCTGGAGAACCAGGTTTGATTCCCCACTCCTCCACATGAGCTGTGGAGGCTAATCTGGTGAACTGGGTTGGTTTCCCCACTCCTCCACACAAAGCCAGCTGGGTACCCTGGGCCAGTCACAGTTCTCTTAGAGCTCTCTCAGCCCCACCTACCTCACATAGTGTCTGTTTTGGGGAGGGAAAGGGAAGGTGATTATAAGCCGGTTTAATTCTTCCTTAAGTGGTGGAGAAAGTGGGCATATAAAAGCCAACTCTTCTTCTTCTTCTTCTTCCTTCCTTCCTTCCTTCCTTCCTTCCTTCCTTCCTTCCTTCCTTCCTTCCTTCCTTCCTTCCTTGCACCCCCAAGTGGGTGGGGTGCAAGGAAGGAAGGAAGGAAGGAAGGAAGGAAGGAAGGAAGGAAGGAAGGAAGGAAGGAAGGAAGGGCTTTTGATTGGCCATTGGAGATCTTATTGGCTTTGCTTATTTTTTTAAAATGTTGTTTTGGCCGCACCTGCCACCACAGCACAAGGATCTTCACTGCATGACTGAAGGTAAGTCGTATGTATGCAAGAAAATGTTTTAAAATAATCTATTGTAAAAGAACCTTTTTGATCCTGTGGGCACCTTTGGAATCCTGACACGGCACGTTGGGCGCAGCCACCAAATGGCTACCCCAGGAGGCGGAGCCATCCCCAAAATGGCTGCTGCAGCTTACCTTCGGTCGCACAGTGAAGATCCTACTCCTGTTTTGGCAGCAGCTGTCAAAGCAACGTTTTTAAAGATCCACACAGCCAATCAAAACTCCAGTGTCCAATGAGAAGCTTTGCTGGGCCAAAACTCCACTCTTTCTAAAAAAAAAGAAAAAGCACGGTGGGTGCCAGGAAAGGTGTTGGCGGACTCCATGGTGCCCACGGTAACCATGATGGGGACTCCTAATGTAGGATGATGGTGAAGCTCAGCTGCTAAGCAGTGCCTCGTATGAATTGTATCTGTCTTGGAACAGGCCCCAAAATGTGCTGCAATGTGCAGGGGCTTCCATGGCAGAGCATATCTGGGTAGACAAGTCAATGAGGAAAGTGCTGTTGTTTTTTATTGTGAACACATGAAGCTGCCTTATACTGAATCAGACCCTTGGTCCATCAAAGTCAGTATTGTCTACTCTGATCGGCAGCAGCTCTCCGGGGTCTCAGGCAGGGGTCTATTCACATCACCTACTTGCCTGGTCCCTTTAACTGGAGATGCTGGGGGTTGAACCTGGGACCTTCTGCCTGCCAAGCAGATGCTCTGCCGCTGAGCCACAGCCCCTCCCCTATGTTCAGGCTCTGCTGTATCAGAATAAACTCTTTGATTTGGCACTAGCTTCTCCCGGCTTGCTCTTTTTGGGTTTCCACTTTTGGTGCCGTCTTCCTTTCCTTTAAAAATAAAATGATGGATTGTCTTCCTTTCCTTAAAAAAGAAAAAAAAAAGATCGGTTGTGATAGATTAATTTTATCCTGCTGTAGTAGCCGAGTGTGTTTTTATAATCCCAGACCACATTCTAACATGAATTAAACTCTTGGCAATTGAGCATGTGCGCATGTGAGAGAGTGAGCAGCTACCTTAGACTGTCAAGAGGGCTCTGTGATGGATAGATTTGTCAACCTCCAGGTTGAGCCAGGAGATCTCCTGGAATTAGAACTGATCTCTAGTTGACAGAGATCAGTTCCCTTGGGGAAAATGGCTGCTTTGGAGGGTGGAGTCTATGGCATTCTACTTGACAGAGGTCCTGCCTTTCCCCAAACTCCTCCCTCTCCAGGCTCCACTCCCAAAATTTCCAGGTATTTCCCCGCCCAGAGCTGGCAACCATAATGATGGGTCAGATGGGACCCATCTCCTCACGAGCAAGCAGGCAGATTTTCTGGATGCATGGCAGCAGCATGATGTAGTGGTTAGTGGTTAAGAACTGTGGTTTGGAGTGGTGGTTTGGAGCGGTGGAGTCTGATCTGGAGAACCAGGTTTCATTCCCCACTCCTTCACATGAGCAGTGGAGGCTAATCTGGTGAACCGGGCTGGTTTCCCCACTCTTACACATGAAGCCAGCTGGGCGACCTTGGGCTAGTCACAGCTCTCTCAGCCCCACCTACCTCACAGGGTGTCTGTTGTGGGGAGGGGAAGGGAAGGTGGTTGTAAGCCTGTTTGATTCTCAAGTGGCAGAGAAAGTCGGCATATAAAAACCAACTCTTCTTTGTCTTCGAGTTGGGTTTTCAACCTCCAGGTACCAGGTGGAGATCTCCTGCTGATAGAGATCAGCTCACCTGGAGAAAATAGCCGCTTTGGCATTTGGACTCTATGGCATTGAAGTCCCCTCCCCTCCCCAAACCCTGCCTTCCAGGCTCCACACCAAAAACCTCCAGGTATTTCCCAACCCGGAGCTGGCAACCCTAGCTTCAATGACTGCGTCCCAGTTCTTTGTCTCCAGGATCCAGAGGCACTGCTCAGCATGCCCGACTTCCATCCCAGATAACAAGGGAACGTTGTTTTAATCTCTAAGCCTGTTGTTAATTGTGTGAGTCAGGGGTGTGAGGGGTGATCTGTAGGGGATAAACAGGTTCTCCCATATTGATATCCACTAAACACCGGGCCCGGCGTGTTTTGCAGTCAGTCTACCGCCTGGTCTCAGATTGCAGAAAACTAGATTATCTTCCCTGTACTGCAGATAAACCAGAGGAAAACAGATGCGTTTGAGGAGCATTCAATATGTTTGTTTAGCATGCCCAGCAGCGGTGCCCTCTGGGTTCATCGGGAGCGCATGTCTAATGTTGAGCGAACATCCGGGAAAGTAGGGTCAGGAAAGGCACACAAACGTTAATAAGGGCTTGAACGGCGGCAGGCTGGCTAAGTAGATTTGTTTTGTCGTTGCAAGATGTTCTCTTGTGTGTCTTTCATCAAAGGAGAAAAAGAACGCATATGCTTGAGAGCGATCCTTGCGTCTTTCTGGGAACCGACCCACAAATACAACAGAGCCGTGGAATAGATTTCCCAGGGATGTCGCAAAATTTTGTTCTTCGGAAGTTCTAAGAATATACTGAACAGCCATGTGAGATTAAAAAAACTAGGTAAGGCCAAGATCAATGCTTCAAAATAAAGTTAAAAAATATATATTACTCCATTTAAATCCCCAAAATTCTCCCACCCCCACGTTTCACAGAGGCTTTTTCAGGGGGATCTGGAATATATATATATATAATATGCCATTGCATTTCTGTGTTTACATAAATAATGGTTATTTAGTTAAAATTTTATAAGTAAATAAAACATTATATTAAAAGTCAAATTACAGGTCGTAATACTTACATACAAAACCACTAGAGCTTATTCGGTCCTAGAGAGTGAATGGTGGAAAACAGAGGAGAGAGGAAAATGTCCCCGGTGGGTAAGAGAGAGAAGATAAAACTGTCCAGCACTCGACAGGAAAAACGCGTAGGGGATTTTGGGAATTTTAACTGAGAAAATATATGTTTACTTTATTTTGTACCATCGGTCTTGGCCTTATTTTTTATTTTTGTTTATTTGTTCGTTTATTTATTTATATTTATTATTTGGTGACTGGTGCGGCCCTTTTATTTCTCCTGAATACCCATGTGCCAATTTGGGTATAAGTGTCCCTCTTTTAGAGACACCTCCTTGCGTCCATGTTCAGTCCCTTGTTGGAACTAAAGACTGAATAAGCAAAGCTTTTAAAAGGACTTGACCATAACTCTGTGCTCTTAGCCAGCTAGCTGCTCACCGAAACCCTGGCTAGAGCCTTTCTCCTCAAGGTGCGCATTTTCTAACTGCAGGGCAAAAGGCAATTTTGGCAGTGCGGGCTGAAGTGATACAGTCCCACGAAGGGAGCAGTTTGTGAATATTCTGAATGCTCAAAGCAGTCATCATCATAATCTAGGGTTGCCAACCTCCAGGTGGTGGCTGGAGATCTCCTGCTGTTACAACTGATCTCCAGCTGACAGATCAGTTTTCCTGGAGAAAATGGCTGCCTTGGCAATTGGACTCCCCTAACACCACCCTCCTCAGGCTCCGCCCCTACAATCTCCAGGTATTTCCCAACCCGGAGTTGGCAACCCTACTATAAACAGAGGACAAGAGCTTTGAGATTGGTCAGAGCCAAGTTTTTGAACCTGTGGGCACTTTTGACAAATGGTAGTAGGGTTGCCAGGTCCCTCTTTGCCACCGGCGGGAGGTTTTGGGGGCAGAGGCTGAGGAACGTGGGGTTTGGGGAGGGACTTCAGTGCCATAGAATCCATAGTGTACCGAATATTCAGGATGGTTGCAAACAAGCCTGTTGGTGGTAGTGCGCATGGTAAATATCTCCAGTAGTGCACTGAATATTCAAGTGCACACACGAAATATCTCCAGTAGTGCCCCAAATATTCAAGATGGTTGCGAGCAAGGTTTTGGTGGTAGTGCACATGCTAAATATCTCCAGTAGTGCGCCGAATATTCAACTGCGCACACTAAATATCTCCATTACTGCACCGATTTATTCAAGTGCACAAGCGAAATATCTCCAGTAGTGCCCCGAATATTCAAGATGGTTGCGAGAAAGGCTTTGGTGGTAGTGCACATGCTAAATATCTCCAGTAGTGCACCGAATATTCAACTGTGCACACTAAATATCTCCATTACTGCACCGATTATTCAAGTGCACAAGCGAAATATCTCCAGTAGGCCCCGAATATTCAAGATGGTTGCGAGCAAGGCTTTGGTGGTAGTGCACAAGTGAAATATCTCCAGTAGTGCCCCGAATATTCAAGATGGTTGCGAGCAAGGCTTTGGTGGTAGTGCACATGCTAAATATCTCCAGTAGTGCCCCGAATATTCAAGATGGTTGCGAGAAAGGCTTCGGTGGTAGTGCACATGCTAAATATCCCTCTCTCCATCTTTCCGTGTTCAACACCCACCGTGGGTTTGAATCCCTCTGCGGGCTACCTCCCTTGTGAGAGGATGACTGTCACACAGCGCCGCATCTGAGAACAAGAAATGCCACCAGAGTCCCTATTGTTGTTCTTTGTTTGTTTGGAGTTGCACTCTACGATCTATCGTGCCCAGCAGAGAGCTTCCCCCAGAAGCCTTTGGAAGCTTTCTTCCTCCTCTGTTTTTGCCGCTGCAGGAATGAAACACAACAAGCTTTTTAGCTTAATGCCTAAAAAGGATGCACCCCTCTCGGGCCGCTCACAACATAATGTAAACAGAAATTAATCCATCTGCTGCAGCTCAATGTGTCATCAGATAGTTATCGGCGGCGTATAATCTCCTCCAAGGAAGATCTTATTATATTAAAAAGGCACTGGCCTGCGTGGTACAGAGACCTTAATAACAGAGTTACCTTTCTGCGAAGATTGCCCGAACCAAAACGCTCGTTGATGCATCGTAAGTGGTTTCTGGATGGCAAGATTATTTCCCCCCGCCCTCCCATTCTTTCTTAAGCAAGGCTTTGTTTCTGTGTTCCTCTTCCCCTGGAGTGCGCTTTGTTTGTGCAGATATTATTGTCTTGTGTTGTTTGACCGAGTTTTAAAAATTTGGATTGGGCTGAGGGCATAACAGCAGTTCAAAAGGAGGGGAGGTTTGCACATGTGCCCATCTACTCGTAGAATCATAGAGTTGGAAGGGACCACCAGGGTCCTCTAGTCCAACCCCCTACACAATGCAGGAAATTCACACTTACCTCCCCCACACACCCCCAGTGACCCCTACTCCATACCCACAAGATGGCCAAGATGCCCTTCCTTCTCATGATCTGGCTAAGGTCATAGAATCAGCATTGCTGACAGATCGCCATCTAGCCATTGCTTAAAAACCTCCAGGGAAGGAGAGCTCACCACCTCCCGAGGAAGCCTGTTCCACTGAGGAAGCCTGTTCCACTCAAAAGTGTGTGTTTTGTCTGTTTGGTATCTGACGAAGGGAGTTTTGATTCTTGTAAGCTTGTACCTTGTGAAAGTCTTGATGGTCTCCAAGATGTTACTCGACTCGAATCTAGCTGTGTTTTGTTTGTATCTGTAGAGCTCCCGCTATGAACATAGGAGTATATGTGGGTATGCAGACTCTCTTTCTTAAGAAGCAAAATGCAGGTCTGGGCAGGTGAAATTCTGTATTTTGTAGGGACAGCATGGAGGCAGGAAAGTGCACGTACTCGCCTCTCCCACAGGGTTCTGGTTTGGGGACAGAGGGGGTCAGATTTTGTCATTGCTGCGACATTTCCCTGATCTCGGTCCCTATGAGTTACAGTTGTTCACTTGCATGGCAGGCTAATAAAGGGGAAAATTTGGGGGCATAAATGAAGATGTACAAATGTGGGTGTCCTGGCCAGGTGGAGACCCCAGCGTGGTGTAGTGGTTAAGAGCGGTGCTTTGGAGCGGTGGACTCTGATCTGGAGAACTGAGTTTGATTCCCCACTCCTCCACATGAGCTGCGGAGGCTAATCTGGTGAACTGGCTCTATTTCCCCACTCCTACACACGAAGCCAGCTGGGTGACCTTGGGCAAGTCACAGCCCTGTTAGAGCTCTCTCAGCCCCACCCACCTCACAGGGTGTCTATTACGGGGAGGGGAGGGGAAGGTGATTGTAAGCCAGTTTGAGTCTCCCTTAAGTGGTAGAGAAAGTCGGCATAGAAAAACCAACTCTTCTTCTTCTTTCAGGGTGCCCATCAAGTGTTTTTAGAAAGTATGTGGGGCCAGGTGGAGCTTTGCCTAGCAAGGCTCCTAGTTGGGTACTAGATATTTGGTTGGCTTTGCAGATTTTTTGGGAAGTTGTTTTGGCAGCAGCTGCCACCATAGCACAAAGAGCTTCACTGTGCGAGTGAAGGTTAGCTGCAGCAGCCGTTTTGTGGCTGGCTCCGCCTCCTGTGGCAGCTGTTGAATTCCAGCTGTGTCAGAATTCCAAAGGCACCTACAGGCTCAAAAAGGTTGGGGACCTCTGATGTTCACGATCCACGGCAGGAAACCATCCCAGCATCCTAGCCATCCTATCAGTAACCCTGTGCTCTCTCAGAGGCAACTGTGGTGATTCTGAGGGGATCAACCACACCTGATCCATGCCTCTGTAATTCTTGGCTGGACTACTGTAATATGCTCTTTGTGGGGCTGCCCTTGAAGACACCAGATGTTTCATCTGGCTCACAGAGCATAGGTCCTGGACGTTTTCCATCATATTATGACAGTATTAGAACTGCATCTACATCTCTCTGTTTTTCTGTTGGGTTTAATTCAAGGTGCTGATTAAAAAAAAACTAACAGCCCAACGTGATCTGGGACCACACATTTGAACACTTTCTTTGTACCAGCCTTTGCTCTCTAATGTACATAAGAACATAAGAAAAGTCCTGCTGGATCAGACCAAGGCCCATCAAGTCCAGCAGTTTGTTCACACAGTGGCCAACCAGGTGCCCCTAGGAAACCCACAAGCAAGACATTAGTTGTATTAGTTCTACTTTCGACAAGACATGTCCTGCCATCACCTTCTCCGCGGCCTTCTTGATTGTGGCCCCGTTCCTTTGCAAAGATTTTCCTGTGTAGATCTGTCAGGTTTTTTTCATGGCAGGCCTACAGACTGGCAGGTAAAAACTGTGTTGTTACAGCGAACATTCTTCTAATTAGATTTTTTTTAATGGTCAAGCATATGCCTACTGTATTGTTTTATTCATGTTGTATGGACAGCGTAGACCGATCTGTTTTAAATGGTTTTGATCACATTAATGGCATGCTGTTAGTGGCCCCAGGCTCCGAGGAGGAAAGGGGGGTAAAAAATATTTTTAATTACCTAAATAAACATGTGTGCCAAAGTATGGTCCTGGACTTACTCAACGGCTGCCAAAACGATGATTGTTAAGAGCTGGAAGAATTCTCAATATCTACTGTTAAATTCTGGCTTCAAAAGAGTTGGCAAGTTGTGAAGCTATCTAAATCGGAGAGACGGTTGATTAAAGAAACCGGTTTTCCCCACTGGTTGCTGGAAGCCCTTTTATATTTTTTGGGAGGGGAGAAATTAAATTGTTGATGTCTATAATTGTGCGTTGTTATTTTAGTGAATGGCACACTACCCAATTTCTAAGGATCCAATATTTATAGAAATGGATGTTGTTGATGTGAGGCTCCAATGGTACCTAGGCCATTTTTAATGCCGTCTTTTCTTTATGTTGACTTTGCAGATTGAACCGTTACAGATTTTTAAAAAGGGGAACTATTTGTGTCCCATGCTTCACCTGATAGAAATGGCGTAATGAGAAATTGCTAGGTAGGAACACATTTCCCCCTTTCCCTTAGGGTTGCCAACCCCCTGGCGGTGGCTGGAGATCTCCTGGAATCACAACTGATCTCCAGGCAACAGAGATCAGTTCACCTGGATCAAATGGCTGCTTTGGATCGTGGGCTGTATGGTGTTATACCCTGCTGAAGTCCCTTCCCTCCCCAAACATCACCCTATTCAGGCTTCACCCTCCAAATCTCCAAGTGTTTCCCAACCTGGAGCTGGCCACCCTATTTCCGTTCCTTCCTTCATGTTCCCAAAGTCGATGCTGTCCTGTTATCCATTTCTTAAGTCCAATTCAGCAAGGAGAATTAGAAGAAGTTATGTTGGAATTGGAGCGTTTTTGTAAACTGGGAGAGCTAGCATGGTAGGGTTGCCAACTGCCAGGTAGTAGCAGGAGATCTCCTGCTAATTCAACTGATCTCCAGCCGACAGAGATCAGATCACCTGGAGAAAAATAGCCGCTTTGGCAATTGAATTCTATGGCACTGAAGTCCCTCCCCTCCCCAAACCCCGCCCTCTTCAGGCTCTGCCCCCAAAATCTCCCATTGGTTGCGAAGAGGGACCTGGCAACCCTATAGCGTGGTGTAGTGGCCATGATGTAGTGGTTAAGAGCGGTGGACTCAAATCTGGAGAACCGGGTTTGATTCCCCACTCCTCCACATGAGTGGCAGATTCTAATCTAGTGAACCAGGTTGGTTTCCCCACTCCTCCACAGGAAGCCAGCTAGGTGACCTTGGGCTATTCACGGTCCTCTCTCTCAGCCTCACCTACCTCAAAAGGTATCTGTTGTGGGAAGAGGAAGGGTTGTAAGCTGGCATGATTCTCCTTAAAAGGTACAGAAAATAGGTATATAAAAGCCAACTCTTCTTCTTCTCCTTCTCCTCCTCCTCCTCCTCCTCCTCCTCCTAGCTCTCCCTCCTCTACTGTGTGGACATACGTATTCATTCTGAATGCTCTAAAGGTCCTGTACCCTGTGGTGAGAGAAGTGGAAAACACTTGGGACAACTTGAGCAACATGTTTGGTGACAGGGTAACCAAATGAGAAGAAACAGCAGCTCTGGGTGCTTGTATAGAAGGAAGTGGGGTGAGATTGGTGATCAGGGACTACCTGATTCTCAGGACCAGAAAGATTTTGGTCTGTAGTTTAGTACCTTCACTCAGATTTCCCACAGTTCCACCCTCCGGTGAATAGCCCTAGTGGCAAAAAAAAAATATCCCAACTTCACATATACGCTGATGGAATCTGAGATGACAGCAACAGACCAAGAAAGGGATCTTGTGGTGGGAGTGGACAGCTTGATGAAACCAAAATGATTAGGGGGCTAGAGCAACTGTCCTATAAGGAGCGGTTAAAACTCTTAGGGCTGTTCAGCCTGGAAAGAAGGCGGTTAAGGGGAGATATGATAGAGGTCTATGAAATTATGCGTGGTGTGGAGAGAGTGGACAGGGAGAAGCTTTTCTCCCTCTCTCATAATACTAGAATGTGGGGTCATCTGCTGAAGGATTCAAAACTGATAACAGGAAATATTTCTTTACACGAAGCATCGTTAAATTGTGGAACTCCCTGCCCTAGGATGTGGGGATGGCTGCCAACTTGGAAGGCTTTAAGAGGGAAGATGGAAGTGGACATGTTCATGGAGGAGAGGGCTATTCATGGCTACTAGTCAAAATGGCTACTAGTCATGATGCATACCTATTCTCTCCAGGATCAGAGGAGCATGCCTATGATATGAGGTGCTGTGGAACACAGGTGGGACAATGCTGCTGCCGTCGTCTTGTTTGTGGGCTTCCTAGAGGCACCTGGTTGGCCACTGTGTGAACAGACTGCTGGACCTGATAGGCCTTTGGTCTGATCCAGCATGGCTCTTCTTGTTATGTTGTTAATAGGGTTGATGCGCCAGTTCTGCAGGGTTCTTCTTCTTCTTCTTCTTCTTCTTCTTCTTCTTCTTCTTCTTCTTCTTCTTCTTCTTCTTCTTCTTCTTCTTCTTCTTCTTCTTCTTCTTCTTTTTTGGAGCTATCAGTTCTCCATCCACCACATGCCACGTTTGGGACCTGCACAAGCGGCCGACCTGCTTCACTCTCTGGGTTTCTTGCACTGTGTCCAAGACAATACAAAACCCAAGACCGCACCTGACACGGATGCTGTAATCTTTTCCTTACTATGAAATTACTGAAATTCACCTCTGAGGTCCGTTCCACTGTTGAAACACTACGTTGTTTCCCTGAGCTCAGATGGAGCGATCCGGCTTAAGCTATTATTAAATGTTTCCAGAAGAACAGGTGGAGATCGGAGCCTCCCTTCTCATGACAAAAGGCACAAAGAGCAGTGAGATAGGATCAGACTCTTTCAGCTTTTCACTCCCTCCTTCTTCTTCAGCTTTTCAAGTGGTGAAGAGGTTTGTGTATCTTTGAGCTATTTACAAGCTGGGGGAGGAAGCCCTTGACTCCTTCCAGAAGAAGAGCAGGGCCTGGTTTTTCTGAAATGAAAACAACATGAATGACTCTTTGGCCTTCGTAAAAACCTGTAATAAAACGTGTGGCATCTGGCATCAATTTTTTTGCTAGGTTTTCATCCAAACATTTTTTTTTTAATTACAAAGCTGGTCGATCCTCTTACTGTTCTTTAATCTCATGGCCAATATTGATGGCCGTTCAGCAAGTAATGTAGCTTCATTCTCTGCTTCCATGGGTTTCTGATTGGGTACCAAAGCAGGGGTAGAGAGCCATTGTGGTGTAGCGGTTCGAGTATCAAACTAGGATCTGGAAGAACCAGGTTCGAGTCCCCTCTCTGCCATGGAAGCTCGGTGGGTGACCTTGGGCCGGCCACACGCTCTCAGCCTAAACCTACCTCACAGGGTAGCTGTGAGGATGAAATGGAGGAGAGAAGAATGATGTAAGCCAGCTTGGATCGCCATTGGGGTGAAAGGCGGGGTATACATGAAATGAATACAAATAATAAAAAATAAAAATTTCCTCCCTACTTGGCCAAATGATCAAATGGAGAAAAAGAAGAAGTAGTGTAGGCTTTTACATGGTGACTTTCTCTACCACTTAAAGGAGAATCAAACCGGCTTACAATCACCTTCCCTCCCCATCCCCCTCCCCACAACAAACACCCTGTGAGGTAGATGGGGCTGAGAGAGGTCAGAGAGAACTGTGACTAGCCCAAGGTCACCCAGCTGGCTTCATGTGGAGGGGTGGGGAAACCAAACCCGGTTCACCAGATTAGAGTCCACCGCTTCAAACCACTACACCACGTTGGCTCTCAGGAGAGAGGAGAAGGATGTAAGCCGGTTGGGGTCTCCGCTGGAGAGGAAGATATACGAAGTAAATAAATAAATAAAGACCAACAGCTTCCCAAGTGCTTCCATACACCCCCTCATTTAGATATTCCTTGTCCTCAGAAAATGGGTCATTGGGATTTTGATTCCCCCCCTGCAGCCAATGATCAAAAATAAATATTGCACATAAGATTTGAAAATGTCAGGTTTCCTACTCTTCTTATGTTTGTTTAATTAATTCATTCAAACCAGAGTACTGCAGGAATCTCCATGGTACAGAAATGAAACATATGGCAAACACATGTATGGCAAGTGAGCTCCAACGGGAGACTCGGTTTTCTGGCTGTCTTCTGTATTTGTCTTCTTGTCTGCTTCTCCTGTCTATCCTATCCTGTCTATCACACCACCACCTCCTCTGGTATACCCACCCACAGAACACTACGATTGTCCAATGAGAGCTTTCTGGTTTCCCTGGCCCTAAGAGTGCCTGTAGGGTTGCCATCCTCCAGATACTAGCTGGAGATCTCTTGCTATTACAACTCCAGCCAATCAGTTCACCTGGAAAAAAATGGCTGCTTTGGCCATTGGACTATATGGCATTGAAGTAGGGTTTCCAGGTCCCTCTTTGCAATCCTAGGCCCCGCCCACTTTCTAAGAACACTTGCCAGGTTGATTTGATCTAGAACCCACTCTAGAAAGGCTGGTGGGCACCATTGGCGCCCATGGGCACCACATTGGGGACCCCTGCTCTAGTACCTTCCTTGAAACAGGGACCTGGCAACCCTACCCATGAAGTAGGCCAGTGTTATCACTTACATGGGGTGTTACGGCTTGCCACAGGCCATCTAAATTTGTGGCTGATATGCCAACATGTGAACAAATGAAGATGGTCGAACCTTTGGTTCATCTGGCTCGATATGGTCTACTCTGACCGGCAGCGGCTCTTCAGGGACTGAAGCCGAGAAAGGCTTTTCCCATCCCCTGCTACCTGAGACCCTTTAACTGCAGGTGGTCGAAACTGAATCAGGGACCTTCTGCTTGCAAAGCAGGTGCTCTGCATTTGAGCCCTGGAAATTTAATCAGGAACTCCCGGGTCTGCCCATATAAATAAAGCATTAAAACAAAGAGCAGGAAGATCTAAACAGGAACTTTGTTGTTAATTGAATTTACAAACCATCTGGCCCAAATTTCTCTGTGCATTAATTCTACTCCTTATCATAAAGAGCACTCAGATTTTTTTAAAATGGGCAGCCATGTTGGTTTGAACGAGAAGAGCAAGACTGGAGTCCAGGAGCACCTTAGATATTGACAAGATTTCCAGGGCATAAACCAGCGTGGTGTAGTGGTTAGGAGTGGTGGACTCTAATCCGGAGGACCAGGTTTGATTCCCCACTCCTCCACATGAGTGGTGGAGTCTAGGGTTGCCAGGTCCCTCTTCGCCACCAGCGGGAGGTTTTTGGGGCGGAGCTTGAAATGGGTGGGGTTTGGGGAGGGGAGGGGCTTCAATGCCATAGAATCCAATTGCCAAAGCAGCCATTTTCTCCAGGTGAGCTGATCTCCATCAGCTGGAGATTAGTTGTAATAGCAGGAGATCTCCAGTTATTACCTGGAAGTTGGTAACCCTAGTCTAACCTGGAGAACCAGGTTTAATTCTAATCTGGACTCTAATCTGGAGTCTAATCTGGTGAACAGGGTTTGTTTCCCCAATCTTCCCCATGAAGCCTGCTGGGTGACCTTCAGCTAGTCACAGTTCCCTTTGAGCTCTCTCAGCCCCACCTGCCTCACAAGGTATCTGTTGTGGGGAGAGGAAGGGAAGGAGATTGTAAATCGGTTTGATTCTCTTTAAAAGGTAGAGGACGTCCGCATATAAAAACCAGCTTTTCTTCTTCTAACATATGAAACCATACGAAGTTGGTCAAATCATTGGTTCATCGGTCCCAGTACGGTCATTGTAAAAATGAAAACAAATAAAATGTAGGATCACTACCATGAGATTCGCTGTTCTCATAATGGAACAAGTGTGAGCCTAAAGCTGAACAATTAGGTATAAGGTATCTGACCAAGAGAGCTTTGACTTTCAGAAGCTTTTACCCTAGTAATCCTGTTGGTCTTTAAGCTCTTGCTCAGCTTTGTTTTGTTTTTGACACTCGGCTTTACAAGGTCAAGCGGCGTGAGCATACATCGCCCTTGATTTCATGTATATTTCATTTTTCTAATTTTTAACTTTTGATGACTTTGAATACTTGAAAAAGAGGCCCGTGTTACCTGAAAACTCACATCTAGCCTTGCAAACGTTAGCGAGCTCAATAGAAAGGTGTCAGCCCCATTTCTTCTGTGTGTTCCTTCGGCTTCACCCAAGAGTAGGGTTGCCTGCTCTGCGTTGAGAAATACCTGGGGATTTGGGGGGGGGGAATCCTTGAGAGGGTGGAGTCTGGGGAGGGGAGGGACTTCAATGGGGTATAATGCCATAGAGTCCACCTTCCAAAGTGGCCATTTTCTCCAGGGGAACTCATGAAGCTGCCTTATACTGAATCAGACCCTTGATCCATCAAAGTATTGTCTACTCAGACCAGCAGCGGCTCTCCAGGGTCTCAGGCAGAAGTCTTTCACATCACCTACTTGCCTGGTTCCTTTAATAGGAGATGCCGGGGATTGAACCAGGGACCTTCTGCATGCCAAGCAGATGCTCCACAAACTGAGCCACAGCCCCTCCCCTAACTCATCTCTGTCACCTGGAGATCAGTTGTAATCCCAGGAGTTCTCCAGCCACCACCTGGTGGCTGGCAACCCAAACTCCAGGGGATCTGAGCTTTGAAACCTAGAGACCAGTTGTAATTCCGGGAGATCTCCAGCCACCACCTGGAGACGGGCAACCCTACCCAAGAGGTCAACCAGCCGAGATGAAATGCGCTAAGACAGTGGCTTACGCCACTGTCCCAGTTCGAGAGGTCAACACACTTAAGATGACAGGCTAAAGAGCCCGGACCTGTTTCGACTTCTCACTCCAACGGGGCCGGGGTGAGTTACATGTTAAATGTGGCACAAGCCGCAGGGCTCGGCTGCAGCTGTTCGGCTTTAACAAAACAGATTGTCGCCTCTCCTTTTCATCTTCCGCGCTTTGCCTGGGGAGACGGCATCACCGGGGAAAATAACACACTGGCGGCGGCGGGATGGGGGGGGGGGTCAGACAGCGAAGGGAAGAAGAGACACCCAGCCCTACCACCAGGTTGACAAATAAATACATAACAATTAGCCAGGGCAATATTAATGAATAATTGATTGCCATGAATAATTGACGGAGGATTTGGACACGGCGGCTGATCCGGGGCCTGTGGGCACTGACGGGGGGTGGGGGAGAAAGCTCTGTCGCCGGTTTCTCTGGGAACACGGGGAATTTAGAAGCAGGGCCACTCCAACTTTGTCGCAAATAAGTCCCCCCCCATTTCCTACTAAGAAAAAGTAGCAGCTATAAATGCATGGTCTAATCAGTTTGTATCATAGTGATTTAGAGTTCGATTCCAGGTTGATGAGCGTAGACCCCAAAGACTAGGGGAGGGAACAGGCAGTGTCCATAAGATGGTCCCCAGAGCATTAATCCAGGCACTATCTGTAGCAGCTGCCTTTTCCCAGTTCATCCGGAGGCTACCCCACCAAATTCCTATTACTCTTAGGTGACCTGGAAACAAACCAGGTTAACCAAAGCAAATAAGTACAAAAACAGACGGTTGTGCTAGGACAGCGATGGATGGAAACGTCTATATTGTGTGGCCATCCATCTCCGCGCAACACCCTACATACAACACTGCGAACACACTGAGCCTGCATGCTTGGTTGGGGGGGCTCCCCATTCATTCATTCAGGCAGTAGAAACCTAAAAGCATAGAGCTGGAAGGGACCTCAAGGGTCATCTGGTCAAACCCCCTGCACAAAGCAGGAAACTTGCAACTGCCTCCCCCCTTACACTCCCCCAGTGACCCCCTGCTCTATGCCTAGAGGAAGGCAAAAAACCTCCAGGATCCCTGGGCCAATCTGGCATGGAGGAAAATCACTTCCTGACTCCAAAGTGGCGATCGCCATTCCCCTGGGCATGCAGGAAGGGGCCAGGAGAGTCAAACACTTACTCAACCCTTCCTTGCCGTCCCTCTCCTGATCTGCGTAAGTTCACAGGATCAGCATTGCTGTCAGATGGACATCTAGCCTCTGCTTAAAAACCTCCAAAGAAGGAGAGCTCACCACCTCCCGAGGAAGCCTGTCCCACTGAGGAACCGCTCTGTCAGGAAGTTCTTCCTAACGTTTTGGCGAAAACTTTTTTGGTTTAATTTCAGTAGCTCTCTGTGTGCCAGTCAATCTATGCTCTCACACACCTTCACAAACCGGAAAGGTCCGTGCATAGTTTTGATCCCTCCAGGAATCCTGGGGTTAGGTCAACTGTCTCAGGTTCAGAGGGGCTGTGGCTCACTCGTAAAGAGCGTCAGCTTGGCATGCCGAAGGTCCCAGGTTCAATCCCCGGTATCTCCAGTTAAAAGGACCAGGCAGTAGGTGATGTGAAAGACCTCCGCCTGAGACCCTGGAGACCCGCTGCCGGTCCGAGTAGACAAACCTGACCTTGATGGGCTAAATAAAGCCAACGTACTATAAACAACAGCATAGGCAGCTAAAAAGATACAGTCCCAAAAGACAACATCCAATAAATGGTTAAGTATGAGTAGTTTCACTGATGACTACTATTGTATGCTCAGACATACAAAAAAACACTCTAAAGCAGTGGTTCCCAACCTTTTTTTGACCAGGGACCACTAGGACTTTTTTGTTCGGTGCAGGGACCCCAAGGTTCAAAATAAAAATTCAGAGAATTTGAAAATAAACTTTAACATAACTGTTAGTTAAACATTAAACTTAGAATAATATTTGAATATATTTTTTATAATAGAGAACTTTTAATTGAAAATATTAATTTATTATGGGTTTATAACTTTCTTTCGCGGACCTTAATTTAGTTCTCGCGGACCCCTGGGGGTCCACGGACCCCTGGTTGGGAACCAGTCCTCTAAAGAGTAACAAATACAGATTGACAAGGCTGACCCTGCTTAGCTTCTGAGATCTGACCAGATCAGGCTAGCCTGGGCCATCCAGGTCGCCATTAGCAGGAGGTTTTGGGGGCAGAGCCTGAGGGGACGGGGTTTGAGGAGGGGAGGGACTTCAATGTAGGGGTGCGAACCTCCAGGTAATAGCAGAAGATCTCCTGCTATTCCAACCGATCTCCATCCGATAGAGATCAGCTCCCCGGGAGAAAATGGCCGCTTTGGCCATTGGACTCTATGGCATTGAAGTCACTCCCCTCCCCTAACCCCGCCCCCCTCAGGCTCCACCCCAAAAGCCTCCCGCCAGTGGGGAAGAGGGACCTGGGTGGGGCCAGGTGGAGCTTTTACCCAGCAAGGCTTCTAAGTGGCCACTGGAAATTTGATCAGATGTGCGGATGTTTAAAAAATGCTGCTTTGGCAGCTGCAGCTGCCACCACCGCACCAGGACCTTCACGGTGTGACTGAAGGTCAAGCCGGGGCGGCTGGTTCCACCTCCCACAGTGGCCATTCTGCGCCCACCCCACAGTGTCAGATTTCCTAAGCTGCCCACAGGCTCACAAAGTCTGGGGAACCCCTGTGTTAGAGATTCAGCATGACTGGAAACTTTTCTTGGGTGGGGCATGGGTTTGAACATCCCCGGTAACACGCGAAGACCAGAAAGAAGTTGTTGTCAGCAATGGGAATCGCGGGCCATTTTGTTGGTTCCAATAAGGATGATGATGATTATTTGGACAATGAAGAAAGCTGGGAGGAAGAAAGTGGATTCCTTTGAAATGTGGTGTTGGAGGAGAGGGTTACGGATACCCTGGATTGCCAAAAAACAAATGAACAAACCAGTGGGTTGAAGATCAAATCAAGCCTGAACTGACCCTAGAAGCTCAAATGACTCAACTGAGGCTGTTGTACTTTGGTCACATCATGAGACGACAATTGTGCTAGGAAAAGTGGAAGGCAGCAGGAAAAGAGGAAGACCCAACAAGAGATGGATTGACTCTGTAAAGGAAGCCATGGCCCTAGCATTGCCAGGTCTCTCTTCACCACTGGTGGAAGATTTTTGGGGTGGAGTCGAGGAGGGCCGGGTTTGGGGAGGAGAGGGACTTCAATGCCATAGTGTCCAACTGCCAAAGCGGCCATTTGCTCCAGGGGAACTGACCTCCACCAGCTGGAGATCAGTTGTAATAGCTGGAGATCTCCAGCTAGTACCCGGAGGCTGGCGACCCTACATGGCCCTCAGTTTGCAAGGCTGTTAAAGATAGGGCGTTTTGGAGGACATGCTGATTCATAGGGTTGCCGTGAGTCGGAAGCAACTTGACAACACTTCACACACACACAATAAGGATTGTTATGCTGCCTGTGTCCTGGATTTATGTCAAGCCTAGCCCTGCCTGCCTGCAGACGAACTCTTTAAAGATCGGGAGATTCTCTTGTGGTTGTGAAGCAGGGACCGTGGAGCAGGTTCGCCGGAGAGGTGGCACTGCCAACAGAGCAAAGCCGTCCCGGTGGCGTTCTGTCATTGTCCCCAGTTTCTGGTGAGGGACAGCAAAGAAGGAAAAGCTGCAAATGGGTTGTAAATTCCAGGTGGGTGCGTGCTTTCCCTGGGAATCACAGGGCTTACCTCATCGACATTTCCAGCATGTTTTATGGATCTTCTGATGGAAAATGACTCTCGTAAGTGCAGGGGATGATTACTTTATTGCCCGGTGCGTACATTTAACGGAGCCGAATGGCTCTCCTTAGACCTTTGCATTATGAGGGGAATTATCTTGGATAGACGGCACAGGATATTGGATAAATGCGACAGGGGCCGCGTGCATGTTTACCCGAGCCTTCATGGTTTCTAGCTGCATTTGTGTTTTTTGGGGTGCGTTTTATTTTTATTCCCGCTCTAATTTATTGTGCCTTTCTATTTCCTGCCCAGTAAAGATGGTATTCGAAAGGGAGGGCTGGTATGGGAAGGAGCCGAGGAAGTTGACAGTTTTCTGAGCAGCTGCAGCTGTGTAGTGTATGTGTGTGGGGAGAACTTAAGCCCAGTTCCTGGAAGGTGTATGATTGTAGTCCATTTGTCTCCCATGAGAGCCAGCGTGGTGTAGTGGTTAAGAGCGGTGGGTTTGGAGCAGTGGACTTTAATCCTGAGAACCGAGTTTGATTCCCCACTCCTCCACATGAGCGGCGGAAGCTAATCTGGTAAACTGGGTTGGTTTCCCCACTCCTGTACATGAAGCCAGCTGGGTGGCCTTGGGCTAGTCACGCTCTCTCAGCCCCAAGTGGCCATTTTTTCCAGGGGAACTGATCTCTATCGGCTGGAGATCAGTTGTAATAGCAGGAGATCTCCAGCTAGTACCTGGAGGTTATGCAACCCAATTGAGAGATTCCCCCCCCCCACTTCCTCGCCTGCAATGTTCGGATCTTTCCCCCTCCCCACAGTGCAATTGCAGGCACTTGTTGGCTTCAGAGACGTCGGAGCAGCTTCCCTTCTTCTTCATAGCTTGCCCCTGCCTTCCACAGCAGCTGCGATCGAAAGCAGAACATTTGGCGAAATGATTGATCTGCAAAAGGCGTTTTATGTTGTTTTCAATTAAACATGTAATGAGGGTGGTTGCGTCTTTCAGTTGCGGCGGCGAGGATGGGAGGGTGTGTTTGAACGTTTGGAGTGGGCTTGAAGGGTTCCTCTCAAGCTGTCTTCAACTTATCCTGGGCAGCTCGATACCCTACGGGTCTCTGTTGTTGTTTTCTTTCTTTCTTTCTTTCTTTCTTTCTTTCTTTCTTTCTTTCTTTCTTTCTTTCTTTCTTTCTTTCTTTCTTTCTTTCTTTCTTTCTTTCTTTCTTTCTTTCTTTCTTTCTTTCTTTCTTTCTTTCTTTCTTTCTTTCTTTCTGATTTATAACTCACTCGAGTTCATTAGGACTCGATTCCTAAATACATTTCTGCCAAGTTTCCTGATTCTGTTCTTGAACGAAGATTGACTTTTGCTAGAGTTTCTAGCCTCCAGAAGGTCCCAGGTAGGGCCTGGAAATCTCTCAGGATTACAACTGATCTTCAGACAAGAAGCAGAAGAGCTGATTTTTATATGCTGACTTTCTCTACCGCTTAAGGGAGACTCAAACCGCCTTACAATCGCCTTCCCCTCCCCAGAACAGACACGCTGGGAGGTAGGTGGGGCTGAGAGAATGTTACTAGCCCAAGTTCACCCATCTGGCTTTGTGTGGAGGAGTGGGGAAACCAACCCGGTTCACCAGATGAGCCTCCGCCGCTCATGTGAAGGAGTGGGGAATCAAACCTGGTTCTCCAGATCAGAGGCCACCGCTCCAAACCACCGCTCTTAACCACTACACCACTCTGGCTCTCACAACACACTGGTTGCCAGCTCAGGAAATTGCTGGAGATTAGGGGGTGGCGCCTAATGAGGAAATGGCTGCTTTGGAGGGTTGCTAGAGTTGCCAGGCAGTGCCTGTCAACTTACGGGAGGGATGTGGGTGGGGATGTGGGGCAGTGCAGTACTGGATGCCGCATCACATCACTTCTGGTGGGGGGGAAAACCCTGAATGTGACATAGGTAAATCTAGGAATTGCCAGAAACTCTATGGTTTTATTATGGAGTTTCCAGTGATTCCTAGAGCTACCCTTTGTCACCTCTGTTGGGATGGTGCAGCTGGTGCAGCTGGTGTGTAGGGTAGGGTTTGGGCAGGGACCTCAGCAGGGTGCAAAATCCCATAGAGTCCATCTTCCAAGGCTGCCATTTTCTCCAGGGGAGCTGATCTCTGTGGTCTGGAGATCAGGTGTAATTCCAGGAGATCCCCCTTCCCTGCCTGGAGGTTGGCAGCCCTACCAGCTCAGCGCTCTGCCACCTCATTTAGCTGAATTCGTAGACCACACATTGGTCAGGGGATGTTCCCACATTTTGTGGTAGCGACTCACGTTCATTGATTAGGCATTGTGCACAGAAATGGTCTCTTTTCTGGATCCCGAACCTTCTGCCAATCAGTTCCATTCGGAAAGCTCAAAATCTGCTATATTATTGGAGGGGGTGAGAGTAAGGTTGCCAACCTCCAGGTACTAGCTGGAGATCTCCTGCTATTACAACTGATCTCCAGCTGATAGAGATCAGATCGCCTGGAGGAAATGGCCACTTTGGCAGTTGGACTCTATGGCATTGAAGTCCCTCCTCTCCCCAAACCCCACTCTCCCCAGGCTCTGCCCCCAAAACCTCCCTCCAGTGGCGAAGAGGGGCCTGGCCACCCTAAGTGGGGGGAAGACGTTTTTCCACCATCCACTTTCCCCTACACCATTCATAATGTAAAAGAAGACACAACTGTGCCAGCACGTCTTCCTTCAGTTGTCTTTTCCCCGAACTGAATTTGATCGTTCGCTGGATCAGATAGAAGGCCGAATGAAAAAGCGGGGAAGCGCGCTGCCCGAGGGGGTTGGCATCCTTCCTGCAGTACCAGAGCTAATTCCATCTGCCAAGCCCTTGTGCAAACACAATCGAGATGAAATGAAGAATTGTCTTTTTCTGCGTGCCAGTGTTGAAATGAAGAACGGAGGCTATAGTCCCTGAGCGAAGCCCAGCTGCTCCTCTTCTCATCGGAGGTCCGTCGCGAGCGGCTTTGCCCTTCGGTGTGCGATGAAATGCCACCAGTAGTAGAAGTATAGCAAGGCTGCTGCGGTTGGTTTCATGCCAGTGATAACTAGGACATCTGTTTCTCTGCGCACAATACAGAGATCGGTATTAAAGATGGCGTAACATGAGTGACAGTTGGCTATATGAACGGGATGTCAAAGTGAAGGGGTGTGTGGAGGGCTTTTGGGAAAAGTGGTGATAAAGGCGAACAATGTGGTCCCCTTTTATTTAGCTTAAGAACATCAGAAGAGCCGTTGGATCAGACCAGTGGTCCATCTAGTCCAGCATCTTAAGAACATCTGAAGAGCCCTGCTGGATCAGACCAGTGGTCCGTCTAGTCCAGCTGCTTAAGAACATCTGAAGAGCCCTGCTGGATCAGACCAGTGGTCCATCTTGTCCAACGTCTTAAGAATATCAGAAGAGCCCAGCTGGATCAGACCAGTGGTCCATCTAGTCCAGCATCTTAAGAACATCAGAAGAGCCCTGCTGGATCAGACCAGTGAGGGTCCATCTAGGCCAGTATCCTGCCTCTCACAGTGGCCAACCAGTCCCTCTAGAGGCCCAACAACAGGCAAAGAGGCCAAGGGCTTCATAAGAACAATAACAGCATAAGAAGAGCCCTGCAGGATTAGACCAATTGTCCAACTAGTCCAGCATCCTGTCTTACACAGTTGCCAGTCGGTTACTCTTGAGAGCCAGCAACAGGGCCTAGAGGCCAAGGCCTTCCCCTGATGTTGCCTCCTGGCACTGGGATTCAGAGGTTTACTTCCCTTGAATGTGGAGGTTCGCTTTAGTCACCATGGCTAGTAGCCGCTGATAGACCTGTCCTCCAGTTTGTCCTCATCCATCCCTCCATAAACATAACTCGGTGTCCTGCTGCTGTGTTCTCTTGCCAACACGTTGGCTTGGGCCCAGTGATACGCAGACTCAGAACAAGGTCTTGTGCAACAGCTAGCTCTTTCCTCCCTGTTCAGTGACCAGAAATTGATAGTGCAAGATTGTGTACAAGTGGGAATGAAGTAAGTTTGATTTAGCACAGATGAGTCTGTGTGCGTGGGTGTTAAATGCCATCAAGTCACTTCCGACTTATGGCGACCCTGTGAATCAATGTCCTCCAAAACATCCTATCTTTGAGAAGAAGAAGAGTTGGTTTTTATATGCCAACTTTCTCTACCACTTAAGGGAGACTCAAACCGACTTACAATCACCTTCCCCTTCCCACAACAGACACCCTATGAGGTAGGTGAGGCTGAGAGAGCTCTAAGAAACCTGTGACTAGCCCAAGGTCACCCAGCTGGCTCTGTGTGTAGGAGTAGGGAAACAAATCCAGTTCACCAGATTAGCCTCCACCGCTCACGTGGAGGAGTGGGGAATCAAACCCAGTTCTCCAGATCAGAGTCCACCGCTTTAACAGCCTTGCTCAGGTCTTGCAAGTGACTGCCGTGGTCTTTTTCAGGAGTTTCCACTTGCGCACAAGGTAGGGTTGCCAAGGTCCCTCTTTGCCACCAGTGGGAGGTTTTGGGGGCAGAGCCAGAGGAGGGCAGGGTTGGGGAGGGAAGGGATTTGAATGCCATAGAGTCCAATTGCCAACGGGCCATTTTCTCCAGGTGAACTGATCTCTATCAGTTGGAGATCAGTTGTAATTGCAGGAGAGCTCCAACTAGTACCTGGAGGCTGGCAACCCTGACACAAGGTCTAACGCAAGAGGAAATTTCACGCTGGATCCAACCCATTATTTCCTTTTTCTGGCCAAGAAAGGAGGTCATAGGGTTGGCCCAGTATGTTTTGTTATCTCGAAAGATTCAATCGGCAGCGTGGGTTGTCCACCGTCTGTCTTGGCTGTGAGCTGTGAGGCCTGCTGGCATCCTCTTCTTATTGGCCTCCCTCCGCTTCTTCTTAATTTCCAACTACTGAATTAGGGACCCTGGTTGCTCTTCCCCAGGCCCGCTGTAGACTTGTGGCGTTATGTAGGCGCCAATTTGTTTTGTCAATCACTTTGTGGTTATGCTTTTAGTGGTTCTATATTTTATATCTGCTATCATACTTCCTTTGTACAAATCTATGGTGAGACCACACTTGGAATAGTGTGTACAGGTCTGGTCACCACACCTCAAAAAGGACATTGCAGAGCTTGAGAAGGTGCAGAAAAAAGCAGCCAAAATGACCAGGGGGCAAGAGCAACTGTCCTAGGAGGAGCCCTGCATTAGGGCTGTTTAGCTTGGAAAGAAGGCGGCTGAGGGGTCTATAAAATGATAGAGGTCTATAAAATTATGCATGGTGTGGAGAGAGCGGACAGGGAGAAGCAGTTTTTTCCCCTCTCTCATCATACTATAATGCGAGGTCATCTGCTGAAGCTGGAGGGTGAGAGATTCCAAACAGATAAAGGAAGTATTTCTTCACACAAGGCATAGTTAAACCGTGGAACTCCCTGCCCCAAAATGTGGTGATGGCTGCCAACTTGGAAGGCTTTAAGAGGGGAGTGGACGTGTTCATGGAGGAGAGGGCTATCCATGGCTACTAGTCAAAATGGATACTAGTCATGCTGCATACCTATTCTCTCCAGGGTCAGAGGAGCATGCCGATTATATTCAGTGCTGAGGAACACAGGCAGGATGGTGCTGCTGCAGTCGTCTTGTTCTGCGGGCTTCCTGGAGGCACCTGGTTGGCCACTATGTGAACACACTGCTGGACTTGATGGGCCTTCGTCTGATTCAGCATGGTCTTTCTTATGTTCTAAGCAATTGGCTGCAGTTGAGTCAGCTGAGTGTCTTCCAACAACATTGCAAACCAGAGCTGGGAGGGACTGAACACAGTTTCCTGTTCTGCCTCAAGGGTGTGTGTGTGTGAAACCTCCCTTGCCGATCCTGCATTTGACCCGGTGTCACGGGACTGACCTCCAAGAGATCAGCTGCACTTGACGTCCAGGTGTCTCTCAGGGCGTGCAATGACTCAGCGCGGATATACCGCTCCTGGAAAATGGACAGATGGTGGAAGAACAGATGCTGCATTCTGGCGTAGTCACACCACTCCGCCGTACTTCTCCCAAGGCTCGCCTGTGTTTCCGAACAAGAGCCAGCCGTATCCGACAGAGCTGCGGCATTGTGCGGATTGCAAAGGCCTGCTTGAACCCTGCCACGCAGCCCGATTAAACCAATTGTGTCTGGACAGACAGCGCCTTAGGGGTAGAGCTGGGCTGTCGTGTAGCCCCCCACCCATCTTTCTTTCCTTCCAAGGAGAGCTCATCTGTTTGTGTTTGCCAGCCTAGACATTGCGGGGATGTTTGGACAGATCCTGGGACATGCTAATTAGAAGTTAAAGGTCCCCGGTTTTTATTTCCCCCGCACAAGGCTTGCATGTAAGAGGGCTTGCAGGAGAGCAGGGGATTGGGGGGAGGGCGTGAGAGGAGGGGATAGGGGAAGCCATTTTTAATTCGCCGCCTTTTGAAATCTGCACGCCACATTAAAAACCCACTGCGAGCCTTTGATCGAGGCCGAGACAATAATTCCGGGGACAAACAGAAACGGGCTAATAACCGGCTAACTGGAATCGTTTGCAGGGGAAACTGTGAGGGATTTGGGTGGAGAGAGCAGACTGGGATTTTGCCGAGAGATCCTGTTTTGAGACTTGTTCGGCCTCTCCTGGCTCCTTTTTCTAATCTTGTGGTCTCATCTGTCTATCTGGAATGTGCATCTACTGCCCATTAGTCATCCATCGGCTATTCTCCGAGCCCATTCTCTGCACGCCGTATCTCGCAATCGTCGCTGATGGTTAGATAGAACAGATAGAAATAACTCTGACCTTGTGCTGGAGAAAGACATTAGATATGACTGGTCAGATTTTGACTCGGAATCCATGTGGAAAGGAAACCGGAATGCAAACAGTGACATTTTTATTAGGGTTGTAAGCTGAAATCGGTCGTTCCGTCAACTTTTGCGGTCGGGGCCACTGTGATTAAACAGCACTGATATTTAAGGGGAGACAATAGAGTAAGATGTAAGGATGTGTCACTGGCCACCAAGATCAAGTTAATTCATGCCATCGTATTCCTTATTACTATGTATGGGTGGACAGTGAAGAAAGCTGACAGGAAGAAAGTAGATTCCTTTGAGATGTGGTGTTGGTGGAGAGTGTTATGGACACCATCGGCTGCCAAAAAAAAAATCATCAGTGGGTTATAGATCAAACCAAGCCTGAACTGACCCTAAAAGCTAAAATGACTAAACTGAGGCTGTCGTACTTTGGTCACATCATGAGAAAACAAGAGTCACTGGAAAAGACAATCGTGCTAGGAAAAGTTGAAGCTAGCAGTAGAAGAGGAAGACCCAACAAGAGATGGATGGACTCAATAAAGGAAGCCACAGCCCTCAATTTGCAAGACCTGAGCAAGGCTGTCAAAGATAGGACATTTTGGAGGACATTCATTCATAGAGTTGCCATGAGTCGGAAGTGACTTGATGGCACTTAACACACACAATAGAGAAAGAAAGAAGGTATTAAATATGACATTCCCTCCTAACAAGGAATTGAACTTAAAAAAAAAAAAGGCAATATATATTTGTATTGCCATTACCTGGATGGCCCATACAATCTCAGAAGCTAAGCAGAGTCGGCCTTGGTTAGTTCTTAGGTGGGAGACCACCAAGGAAGTCCAGAGTTGTTATGCAGAGGCAAGCAATGGCAAGCTACCTCTGCTCATCTCTTGCCTTGAACACCCCATAGTTGGGGTCACCATGAATCATTTGTGTCTTGACAGCACTTAATTATTATATTGAACTGTTGGCCATCACTAAATCCCGTGGGCAGTGAATTTTGAATTCCACAATTTAATTGCTTTTTGAGCAAAGATGTCCTGAAGTGACAGGCCATCACAAGATTGGTGTGTGTGTGTGTGTGTGTGTAAAGTGCCATCAAGTTGCAGCTGAATTATGGCAACCCCATAGGGTTTTCAAGGCAAGTGAGAAGCAGAGATGGTTTGCCACTGCTTTCCTCTGCAGAGCCTTTCTTGGTGGTTTCCCATCCAAGTACTGACCCTGCTTAACTTCTGAGATCTGATGGGACTGGGCTATACCATTCCACACCCCCACAAGATTTTTATGATTATAACATTGAGTTAGGGGGGATGAACCATGTATGCTCTCCTGAGATCCTTGGAGAAAAGAGGTTATGTGTATGAGAAATTAAAAAAATACAGATTTGATAAGTTGTAAATTATGTCTTTCTTCCTGTAATACTGAGGTTTAGATATTGTGGTTCAATTTATTAATCAGTGATTCAGAGTTTAATGTGTAAAGTTCTGAAAGGATATCTCCCCTGTAGGAGACATAAAAGCTTTGAGATTCTGTAGGATGAGACTCCAGGGTATCAGGTAAAGAGCCTCAGTTGCATTGGAGAAGAAAGAGGAGAGAGTGAGCAAAGAAGAAGAAAATTACTTTAGCAGGGTTTTTTTCCTTGCCTCATTTCTTCATGCACTGTGGGGGCCACTCAACTTGGTATGCTCCAGGGCTGTTTGAATATCCCAAATCTTCATCTGGATTTTTTCATGATACTAGAAATCAGGGATGTCAAATGCAATTAGTGGACTATAGTTTTTTGGTGGCAGACCTAAGGAAGTGCATCTTCACACAATGCTAAATCCTTTTATGGAACTCATGGGTACCCAGGATGTGGTGATGGCTGCCAACTGGGAAGGCTTTAAGAGGGGAGTGGACATGTTCATGGAGGAGAGGGCTATCCATAGTTACTAGTCAAAATGGAGAATAATCATGATGCATACCTATTCTCTCCAGGATCAGAGGAGCATGCCTATTGCATGAGGTGCCGTGGAACGCAGGCAGGACAGTGCTGCTGCCGTCGTCTTGTTTGGGGGCTTCCTAGAGGCACCTGGTTGGCCACTGTGTGAACAGACTGCTGGACTTGATGGGCCCTTGGTCTGATCCAGCTGGGCCTTTCTTATGTTCTTGGCAGGATAATACTGCTGCAGTGGTCTTGTTTGTGGGCTTCCTAGAGGTACCTGGTTGACCACTGTGTGAACAGACTGCTGGACTTGATGGGCCTTGGTTTGTTCCAGCAGGGCTTTTCTTATGTTCTTAAGTACTTAAGATGGAGTGATGGCCCCTCTTTTGGGCCTGGGTGCAGCAGAACGTGGTGGGGCATGGTGCTGAGTAGACCAGGCATGAGATAGCATTAAAAGGAGGTCTAGACAATGTCATGGAGGATAGGTCTGTCAACAGCCATTAACATGGCTCCCAAACTCCAGGTGGAGCCTGGACCCCTCCTGGAATTACAGCTGATCCCCGGGCAACAGAGATCAGTTCCCCTGGGGGAAAAAATGGCTGCTTTGAAGGGTGGACTCTTTGGCACCAAGGTCCCTCCCCAGGCTTCACTTTCCAGATTTCCAGGAATTTCCCAACCCACAGTTGGCAACCCTAGCTATTAACCATGATATCTTTGAACATCAGAGAGTAGGTATCACCCAGATCTATTGCCCCTAGTCCATACCCCGAAACTACCTTGCTTGACCTCGCTTTAGACCTGTGTAGGGGTTATGGTCATGTGAACTGGGCGGCCGTCATTCAGTTGCCAAAGCGGCCATTGTTCTCCAGGTGAACTGACCTCTGTTGGCTGGAAATCAGTTGTAATAGCAGGAGATCTCCAGCTAGTTTCTGGAGGTTTTTTTTTAGCAAAAAAAAGCACCTAATACTAAATAGTATTCAGAATAGTATTCAGAAAGAATAGTACTCAGCTCACACTATTTATGCAAAAGTGAAATATTATGTACAAGTGCAAGAACCCAACAATAATGGAGATACATGCCACAAAATATATATACAAGGATAAAGTGTAGCTAAGAAGCTACTCATAGCGTGAGCTGAATACTATAGTTTCTGGAGGTTGGCAACCCTAACTGTGATCCTTTTTTTGTGTGTGTGTCATTTTTTCTTTCCGCATGCTGAATTTTCTCCCCAGAATGTACAGGTATTTAAATCTGATTTGTGGATCGGTAAATCAGCACTGCACATGTACATGAGGGGGATCCATGATGTGTCTGGGGCAGGACAAACCCTTTCTGTCTGTCTAGTCCTCATTTCTCACCCCCTTTCTTCATTTCCCTTCCTTTCTGACTCTGCTTTCCCCCCTCTGCTCCCCCCCACAATCATTGAGCATGTTTATTCCTCCTCTCCTCCCACAGATCACCTTAACAGATTCGTAGCGGAGTAAATAACCACCAAATATCGCAAGGCTACCTCGCAAGATCTCGGCAGCCCTTTTTTAGGTTGCCTAGGCAACCGTAGGCGGTTGTCTTTGCTGCCTAGGCAGTCCATGATGGCTGTCGAGATCTCCAGAAGTGGGTTCGTGAGATCGCAGCACCAACTATTTTATTTCTGTTTTCCCTCCTGTTTTTTTTGTTAAGCGTAAGATTTCTGCCCTTGCAAATCTTGATGTGCCCCCCTCCCCCGATTTGCAGTCCGTTCTTGCCCCATCGTGCAGGTTTTTTTTTTATCCACATGCTTCGGGGCCATGTTCAGAATTAGGTACAAGACTATACATATAAATGAAGTACATTGTAGTAGGAATAACAGACATGTTGCTTATAAAACCCATGTGACGTGTATACATAACAGAAAGGAATTGGCAAAATCCACAGCGAAGGGCGAAGGATGGAAGCCATTGGCCATTTATGCAGGGTCAGTTTTGATGCTCGCTCATAGCTCTTTTTAAAAATGCCTATTCACGGTCCCGATGCAAAAGGAGAAATTCCACCCCCACACTTGCCAGATCCTTTGTTCCTGTTTGCATAGCCATTAGCATGTGCATAGCTAACGCGCCGCTATTGTTTTGCATGGTTCCTTCAGGGGATTCTTCTCTGCTGCGGTGGAGCAAACACAAAAGGTTGCATTATAGGGGCCTTGAAGTAATGCAAAGCCGGTGTGCGCCGGCTTCGCAGTCACTTCTGGAATGATGGTTCAGCATGAAAAATTCAAAAAAAAAATATGCCAGGGCAATTCAGCCTGGAATGCGCTGCTAATTACCATGCAAAAATGGCCATTGAGAAAAATATAAATAAATGTTAAAAATGAAATATGGACTATTTGTTCATCCTTAAAAGAAGGCAAGAGCCCCGTGGCACAGAGTGGTAAGCTGCAGTACTGAAGTCCAAGCTCTGCTCACGACCTGAGTTCGATCCCAACGGAAGTCGGTTTTAGGTAGCCGGCTCAAGATTGACTCAGCCTTCCACACTTCCAAGGCTGGTAAAATGAGTACCCATCTTGCTGGGGGTAAAGGGAAGATGACTGGGGAAGGCAATAGCAAACCACCCTATAAACATAGTCTGCCTAGTAAACGTCGGGATGTGATGTTACCCCATGGGTCAGGAATGACCCGGTGCTTGCACAGGGGACCTTTACCTTTACCTATAAAAGAAGGTAAGTTCTTGTCATGACAGTAGGAAGTTTAGGGCACCAGTTGCAAACCTCTGGGCTTCAGCCAAAAAAAATAAATAAACTCTGTGGGAATCCAAGAAACATCATCAGAAGGCAAATGAGCATGAAGTCATGCATGCAGAAACATTCTCACAAAATATAAAACAGCTATCCTGCAATGCATTTGCCAAAATTTACTTTAACGCAAGGTTTTTTTTTTGGGGGGGGGGTTCAGCTAGGGGTGCCAGCTTCCAGGTCGTGGCTGGAGATCTCCCAGAATTATAACTCATCTCCAGGCTATAGAGATCAGTCCCCCTGGAGAAAATGGCTGCATTGGAAGGAGGACTCCCGTCCTCCCCGTCTTCCATCCACAAAATCTCCAGGAATTTCCCAACCCAGAGTTGGCAACCCTACGTGTTTGTGAATGGTAGCTAGAACTGAACATTTGGAATTGAGGGGATGTTCCAGTTTTGTCGTTCAGAGTTTGGATGGAGACGTTACAAAGCAAAACGGAATTTGCCTTCTGAATGTGTGGTTTGTCACTGGACGTTTGAATGCTTCAGCATCGCTGGCGGGTCTGGATTCTTTCGAGTTTGGCAGGGTGTAGATATGAAATTTCATAAGCTGTCAACCAACAAATACCAATTACTACTGCCGTGCTATTCATCAAATGGTACATGGGGGCGGGGGGAAATCACCTATGCTTGGCATGTCAGTTAATCCGATAGTAATCACTATTGGATATAAGTAAATATTGTCAGATGTGATTTTAAAGCAGTTGGCAACCCGAGATCTTCTCGGGAACCCTCCGTTCTGTGCAAATTGATCGGGAATTAGTGATATGCCTATGTTTTGCACTCAGTTTCATTTCTTTATCCATTTATGATATTAATACTGCTTCAATTTTTCTTCTTGTTCGTTTGCAAGGTCATGATTCATTCATTTTCTTTGCGTTTTTTTTTCCACGTTGGGAGTGTGGAGTTCTGGTGGGCGGGTATGCGTTCAGACCTGGACTCCTTCATCTGCAGCTGTCCAATATGCGCCACCGTGAAAAATTGGCGTGTGGCTAAAAGTAAGGGAGGATTACAGCATACATTTAAAGTTGCGTATTTCCTGATGGAAAATATTCACAGGGAGAAAATAGTTTTCATCACGTTTATTCCACTTTGGTGCAACATGGGAATGAAGGAGGTGCTTGATCCCTAGCAAGTACAGTTTTATCTCACCCTTCCTCTTAGAAACTCAAAGTGGTTATACAGGTCTCCCTTTGGTTTGTTCACCCTACAACAACCCTGTGAGGTAGGCGAGGCTGAGAGAATATAGAAAGCCATTGTGGTGTAGTGGTTGAGAGCAGTGGTTTGGAGCGGTGGACTCTAATCTGGAGAACCGGGTTTGATTCCTCACTCCTGGAACATCACAGTATGCAGAAAAGGTGTATGTTAGCAATATGAAGTCCAACTTAAACGCCACCCTAGGTTGGTGCGCGTTTCAATACTTCATCAGTATGTTGTGAATATATCATGCTTTATTATTAGTTGGAGCCCACATGCTGATCTTGTTACACAACTGAGTTACTACAGCATAGGTTTGTTTTTGTTTGTGAAAGTACCTGGAGGTTGGCAACCCTAAGTGATGGTGAGGCCCATGAGAACTGAATTGGCACCCTCTCAGTAACCCATAATCCCTTCCCACCTGCTAGGTTGCCATGGCAAACGTACTGCGCTTCCTTGACAGCCCTTGAAGCACTCCTCGAAGACAGAAGATTTGGAAATGGTTCATGAGCTACCAGTCATGTCAAATGCTAACTGGCATCGGGTGCCGGCGAGCAAATTCTGCCAAATGTCAACTGTCAGAGATCAAATATTAAAACAAATCGCACTGAGTGCCAAACACAGACTCAGATCTATTCCCGGCATTTGGTCTCCCTTTTTCTCTGAACGTTTGGAATATATGCAGCTACTCTGAGGGTGACATGTCCTCTCTCCCCAGAAGTCTTCTCTTCAATTAATATCGCATGCAGAAAAACCCTCTTTTGGTGCCAATGCTTTCCAGAGTTAGGCAGATGTTTCGTTGGGATGCCCGCCTCCAGGTGGGACCCGGGGATCTGGAATTACACCTCATCTCTAGATCAGTTCCCCTGGAGATAGGATTGCCAGGTCCCCCCTCTCCTCCAGCATGGTGTAGTGGTTAAGAGCGATGGTTTGGAGCGGTGGACTCTGATCTGGAGAACCGGGTTTGTTTTCCCACTCCTCCATAAGAGCGGCAGAGGCTCATCTGGTGAACTGGATTTGTTTCCCCGCTCCGACACAGAAAGCCAGCTGGATGACCTTGGGCTAGTCACACTCTCAGCCCTACCTACCTCACAGGGTGTCTGTTGTGGGGAGGGGAAGGGATCGGGATTGTAAGCCGGTTTGATTCTTCCTTAAGTGGCAGAAAGTCGGCATATAAAAACCAACTCTTCTTCTTCTTCTCCGGCGGGAGGTTTTGGAGTCGGAGGTGGAGCGGGGATTGCAAACATCCGCACCAATGCAATCACATCCCTTCCAGGTAGCTTTTGGGCGGGTTTGAGTCAACCGGAAGCGACATGATCGCATCGGCATGGCCACGTACATGCCATCCCTGCTCCTGAGCCGGCCGATAGATTGGTGGGCAATTGCCCACTAATCCAAGCGACCTGGCAGCCCTACTTGGAGAAAATAGATGCTTTGGAAGGTGAACTCTATGGCATTGTAGCCCACTGAGATTCCTGTCCTCCCCAGGATCCATCCTGAAATCTCCAGGATTTTCCCAACCTTGACCTGGCAACCCTACCCCACATCCTCCACCAGTGGCCAGGGGTAGGGTTGCCAACCTTCAGGTACTAGCTGGAGATCTCCTGCTATTACAACTGATCTCCAGCCGATGGAGATCAGTTCCCCTGGAGAAAATGGCCGCTTTGGCCATTGGACTCTATGGCATTGAAGTCCCTCCCCTCCCCGAACCCCGCCCTCCTCAGGCTCCACCCCAAAAGCCTCCTGCTGGTGGCGAAGCGGGACCTGGCAACCCTACAGGTAATATCTATCTTGTTTACCTATGCTTTTAATCACATGCATTTAAATTGCTTCCTTCTGCTATGTAGGGTGGCCAAGTCTGGCTTTGGAAATTCCTGGAGATTTGAGGGTGGAGCCTGGGAAGACAAGAGTTGGGGAGGACGGACCTCACTGGGGTATAATGCTATAGAGTCCACCCTCCAAAGCAGCTCTTTTCTCCAGGGGAACTGATTTCTAGAATCTGGAGATCAGTTGTAATTCTGGGATATTGGCAGGCCCCACCTGAAAGTGGGCAACCCTATTGCTATGCCTGGTTTTGTGGCTGTTTCAGTTTTTAGAAAGGGTGTCCACTTGACAAAAAAAGTAGAAAATTGAATTTAAAAAAAATCAGATCAATACTTGGGGAATATTTCCAGAAACGTTTTTTTGGGGGGTGGGTGGGGATCCCAACTTATCCCTTTCCCCTCTATTTGTTCTGCTTTTGCTCAGCTAAAGAGCATATTTACACAGGCCTGTTTTACAACCGGCCATTGATCCAAGGCAGAATTATGCTAAGGTCCCGCTGGATTTTACCCTCTGAATACTGCATGTATCCAAATCCTTCGTGCTTAACACCGAAGGACCAAAGGAATCCAGCCGCCTTCCAAAGGCTGCGGCTCGTTTCTCAAATGAAAGGGAACATGTTTCGTGGCGTATTCCCTTATCTCCGTCAAGGGATGAGCAAGGAAGTCGATTCCGATGGAGTATGCATAGCCTAGGAGAGGGGTAATCGCGTGAAAATTACGGAGCTGTATTGATGCGCCTTTGTAAAATAAAGAAAACACAGGTTCCCAGAAGCTTCTGGGAACCCACTCCTGAAGACTATTGTAAGCTTTCATGGATTTTTGTTTTCCTCCTGTAACTTTTCCCGGATTGCACGTAACATTCTTTGCACTGGAGGGGCATTTAGCGATTGAAATCAATGGACATAGTGCATTCAAGTTTATTCATGGTGCATAAGATGGACCTTTGACCCGTCACCGAAGTCATCAGATTGGTCATTCCATTTCTTTTAACAGCAGCATTTCTCGCTGGGGGGGACGACGGACGGACACATAGAATCATAGGTCGTTTATGCATGGGTACTTTCATTCACGTTCACCCCCTCCCCCCATCTGTCTCGGTTGTTCCTTGGAGTTATGCATGAGTTTCCGTCCATTAGAGATGACCTCGCGTCCAGCCCTCCCAATGTCCGGGTCTTCCCATTCCTCTGTTAACCCAACTCTTCCCTCTCCCCTGAGCTCAGATGGCTTGAAATCCCCATGCATAAGTAGGGTTGCCAGGTTCCTCTTTGCCACCAGCGGGAGGTTTTTGGGGTGGAGCCTGAAGAGGGAGGGGTTTGGGGAGGGGAAGGACTTCAATGCCATAGAGTCCAATGGCCAAAACGGCCCTTTTCTCCAGGGGAACTGATCTCTATCGGCTGGAGAGCAGTTGTAATAGCAGGAGATCTCCAGCTACTACCCGGAGGTTGGCAACCCTAGTTGGCAAATCTACTGATGAGCCCTGCTTGTAAATCTAGGGCTGAATGGTTGTTGCAGTCTTCTCTCCGGCATCCCTTGTTACAGCAGAGATCCCATTCCCATTATGACGGCAGGTTTGGCTAAACCTATTAATCTATGCATGGAGCCGTCCTCCTCGCCACAAAACGCTCCCAGCTATTTCTCTGAAAAGAAAATCCACGCACCGGAGGAGGAATTCTTTCTCGCTTTGAGGCCCGCTGGCTTTATCCACAGTCCAATAAAAATCACCATATCTGAGTCGAGGGAGGAACATAAAATCGGTGAATCGCAAATCCCCAGTAGGTCTGACACTGTATTAATTTTGGGAGCGTAAGCAAAACAGTTTGGCGTTTGCTCGGTACAGAAACTATAGGCTAGGAAAGGATGGCGGAGAAGCCGTAGGAGGGGGTAAGGACAGAGGGACTGTGGCTGGATCTTTTGTTTCAGATGTGCCGGATGCTAGGAGAAGGTGGGCTTCCTTAGGCATTGAGAGGTCCTCGTCTAGGCCATTGGTTTACATCATGTTTTTCTACATCCTCCAGCGTGGAACACCATCTCTTTATGCCCTTTTCGGCAGCCCAGGAAACTTCTTGTTTGTTTGTTCATATTTATATCCCACAGCTCTGAAAATGGGGGATTTTTTTCAATGCAGGCCCCATGAAAGAAATTATTTGGGAGGTAAGAGATGCCAAAAATGGGTAATACAATTAGAACTCTATTTTTGAATGACCTGCTCAGGGCAAATTCTTGTCTGTTTGCCACTATGTAGTTTGCAATGGGGGTGGGGGGAGAGAGAGATAATGTTTTTAAAATGTTTGATTTATGTTCAGAAGTATACATTTCCCCACAGCCTAAATTTACATGTTGTGAATGCAGACAATCAAATTTAGGAGACTTGTCAACATTCATCAATCTATTTGTGTTTTTTTATTTACATTTTTATTGTAATATTTGCATTAAAAAGCAATTATTGAGGCCCGGCAGATAAACACATGTGTATTCCACGTGATGGGTGTTTTTACATCCATCATGTCAATTGCCCAGTGACTTTAATTAAGAGGGGTTCCTTGCCTTGAGAAATGCTGGCGTGTGGCTGGGTTTGTAGACATCGTAGAGAGTCTGAATAGTCACCACTTCAGAATCCAATGCACAAAAGAAAAACCGGAGGGGAGAAAAGCACACACCACTCTTACCCACCCATGGAGGGAGGGGCCATGGCTCAGTGGCGGTAGAGCATCTACTTGGCGTGCAGAAGGTCCCAGGTTTAATCCCCGGCATCTCCATTTAAAGGGACTAGGCAGGTAGGTGATGTGAAAGACCCCTGCCTGAGACCCTGGAGAGCCATGGAGAGGGGCCGTGGCTCAGTGGTAGAGCCTCTGCTTGGCATGCAGAAGGTCCCAGGTTCAATCCCTGGCATCTCCAGTTGAAGGGACTAGGCAAGTCGGTGATGTGAAAGACCTCCGCCTGAGATCCTGGAGAGCCACTGCCAGTCGGAGTGACAATACTGTCTTTGATGGACCAAGGGTCTGTTTCAGAATAAGGCAGTTTCATGTATTCATGTGAATATCATGCTTTGTGGACGGTCCATCTCAGATGTTAGACTATTTTAGGGTCCCAGCTAGACATGATGGACATCCCCAAGTTCTCCATGGGTACCTGCCACCATTTTGAAAGGTGAATTCCCGGGTAGCAACTCCTTTAAATTGTGCCGCGGGGCCCCAATTCTTGTTGGGAGCCCCATGACGCAGGGGAGGAGGGGATTTGCCTTTCCCCTTGCACTGGTTTTACTTCCCAAAACGGTATTGGGGGAGCATGAAATAAATCTTGTATTTGTGCTTGTCCACCATATCCGTCTGCTAATCTTCATGTTCATGTTAAAGTTCTCGTTGTTTATGAACCGACCGAGCGGTTGAGATTTCGGGGTGCTGAGTAAGGCTTTTTGTCCCTGTGTCTCTTTCTCAAAAAAAGACACCCCCCCCCAAAAAAAGGTGTCCTGCCAGAGAAAGTTTTGGGAAAATATCTAATCCCCATACGCTGGTCAGCTTTTGTTCCCCTGTATGTAAGAGGTAAAGGTAGTCCCCCTGTTCAAGCACCGGGTCATTACTGACCCATGGGGTGACGTCACATCCCAATGTTTACTAGGCCGACTATGTTTACGGGGTGGCTTGCCATCGCCTTCCCCAGTCGTCTACCCTTTACCCCCAGCAAGCCCCGGGTACTCATTTTACCGACCTCGGAAGGATGGGAGACTGAGTCAACCTTGAGGTCATTTATGCATAGGGGTTTTGCCTGAGACTCGTTGCTGGCTGGACCCACACTTTCCTGTTGGGCATCTCTGCACCAGCAGCCTCCAAACTCAAATCCAGCCCCCGCCCCTTGAAATGCTGCTTTGTAATCACAATGCTCACTGAGAGAAGATTCCCCCCTCCAAATTCCAGTTGCGGCATAAAAAAGCATTTTGAGAACAAAAAAACAGAGCAATCTGAGAGAAGGGGGGGGGAATCCAAACCTCCGTTTTAAAACGCCTTTCTTTTGCTCAGAAAGAGCTCTGAGGAAGTATTTGAATCTCCACCTCTTTGCTTTGTGATCGGCTGTGAGAAAAGCCAATCTTTTTTGGCCCACTTTTGCCATCTGCATGGAGATTTCAGACTGGCTGAGCTCAGGTTAGAGCAGTGGTTCCCAACCTTTTTTTGACCAGGGACCACTAGGACTTTTTTGTTCAGTGCAGGGACCCCAAGGTTCAAAATAAAAATTCTGAGAATTTGAAAATAAACTTTAATCATAACTGTTAGTTAAACATTGAACTTAGAATAATATTTGAATATATATATTTTATAATAGAGAACTTTTAATTGAAAATATTAATTTATTATGGGTTTATAACTTTGTTTCGCGGACCTTAATTTAGCTCTTGCAGACCCCTGGGGGTCCACGGGCCCCCAGTTGGGAACCAATGGGTTAAAGGGAAAAGGCAGATTAACAGAGGAATGGGGAGCCCCGGACATTGCGAGGGCTGGCAGTGAAGTCATTTTGAACGGATGGAGAACTCGTGCAGAGCTCCAAGGAACAACCCAGTCGGACGGGGGCCAAACGTGAGTCCAAGTGCCCATACATAAATGGCCTGAAACGGCTATCTGATCTGACTTCTGTCAGGAATGAACTCAGGTTGTGAGCAGAGCTTTTGACTGCAGTACTGCAGCTTCCCGCTCTGCGCTACGGGGCTCCTAACTACCCCTGTGTGTACCCTTGCAAAAAACCCAACAACAACAACCTTGTAGAGGAAGGCAATGGCAAACCACCTCCGCTTCTCCCTTGCCTTGAAAGCCCCTTGCTGGGGTCGCCAGAAGTCAGCTGTGACTTGATGGCGCCATGCGCATACACGTGTACCCTTGCCAACCACTTTGGTGAGCGGCAGCTGGCTTTTCGGAAAGGGGCTGCGACTCCTGGCGCTAAACTCGGTTTCATTAAGGATCACGGATCACTGCGGGTGAACGTCCGCAGCTCTTATGTCTGGGCTTCTGTCCAATGCCGCTGCAAAGCAGAGCCGTGCGTCCGGAGAAATCAACATATCACTTTTTGAAAGATTCTGCTTGCTTAATCTCCCTTCAATGAGACCCTGTTGCCCGCGGCATCTCAAGGCTTGGCAGCGATAACTCCGAGTCACACCGTCGCGCTGAATTCTAGGGCTAGAATGGAGTTGACATGCGGATACATAGAATTGCAGAATCTTAGAGTTGGAAGGGTCCACCAGGGTCATCTAGTCCAACCCCCAGCACAATGCAGGAAATTCACAACTACCTGGAGGCAGCATCCCTCTCCCTCCCCGCCCCCCCATTTAAATGTATATTGCCCCAAACATAGAGTGTCAGGCCCACAGCACAGTCGGATTGGGTGCTCTTGTTTCTCCTGGAGAGCCAGCGTGGTGCAGTGGTTAAGAGTTGTGGACTCTAGTCTGGAGAACCGGGTTCGAGTACCCACTCCCCCACATGAGCAGCGGACTCTAATCTTGTGAACCGGGTTTGATTTCCCACTCCACCACATGAAGCCAGCTGGGTGACCTTGAGCCAGTCACAGTTTTCTCCGAACTCTCTCAGCCCCACCTACCTCACAAGGTATCTGTTGAGGGGAGAGGGAGGGAAGGTGATTGTAAGCCCGTTTGAGTCTCCTCAAAGGTAGAGAAATAGGGGTATAAAAACCAACTCTCCTCCTCCTCCTCCTCCTTCATCTTCCTATGCCTTTTCAAGTGCCAAAATAGCTGTGAAGATGCCTGGGGACACCATAACGTCTGGTTGCACCCTAAGATGGCGGACCCCCCATTTCCCCTTTCCTACTATTGGGTTAAATTGATCTAGGGGCCCTGACCATTCCCTCGGGGCTGGCCGCTGACCAGTATGTCGAAAAATGGAGCGCCAGTTTGGATTTGAGATTCTACGGATTACGGTTTTAATTGGAGAGTTATCGATTTGTATTTTACTGGATTATTTGTGAGTCTGTTGTGGGTTGTTTAATGGAATATTTTTGTATTTTAATGGACTATATTGCAACTGCTATTGATGTGAGCTGCCCTGAGCCCGGCCTTGGTCGGGTGAGAGTGCGGTATAAATCAGTCAGTCAATCAATCAATCAATCAATCAAACAAACAAACAAACAAACAATAAATAATGTATCCTTCAAGCGAATTGTGCCATGCAGGATTATGTCCTTTTGTCTGTCCGGAATCGCCTGCCAGTGCCGGTCGATTTCAATGGGTGTCTCTGAGAATTATGAGGAAGAAGGAAACATGCCGGTCTCATGGCTTTCTCTGCATTGTTTATACCTTTATTATCTTCTGTCGTGTTCCCCTTTCTAAGTTCCAAAGCGTGAGCCTTTTCTGACTAGCAAAACCCCTTTCTCTGCCCCTTGATGAAGCACGAAAGGACTCCACGGCATCCCTTCCCGCACCACCTGGGCAGCAAAGATTGCTTTCTAATTTGCTTTATTAAATGCTATCAACATTCATCTTACCTCGTTGCCAAATTCCAGCTGGCATTGTGCTCACAAGAGCTTGGCAAGAGCTCTATGTCGCTCCTTTGAAGACCGAGACACTTATTATTATCCAGGATCAGAGGAGCAGGCCTATTATATTAGGTGCTGTGGAACACAGGCAGGATGGTGCTGCTGCAGTTGTCTTGTTTGGGGGCTTCGTAGAGGCACCTGGTTGGCCACTGGGTGAACAAACTGCTGGACTTGATGGACCTTGTTCTGATCCAGTATGGCTTTTCTTATTTTCTTATGTTCTTATTAGTGGTTTGAGGTTTTGCCAAAAAAAAAAAACCCCCATCCTCTCCTTATTTTCCACCACCCCCTCCCCTCTAGGAGGAAACTTTGGTCAGGTATTCCAACCAAACTCCCCTTTGGGGAGCAGGTAGGGTTGCCAACCTCCAGGTAGTAGCTGGAGATCTCCTGCTGTGACAACTGATCTCCAGGGAAAGAGATCAGTTCATCTGGAGAAAATGGCTGCTTTGGAAATTGGACTCTATGGCATTGACGTCCCTCCCCTCCCCAAATCCCACCCTACTCAGGCTCCGCCCCAAAAACCTCCCGCCAGTGGCGAAGAGGGACCTGGCAAACCTAGGAGCAGGTCTTAATCAGGCCGTAGCTTCAGACTGAGGAGAAATTTTGTTTATTTGCAGCCTAGGATTATTTTATTGCTTGCATGGGATGCCTGAGTTGAGAATAGATCCTCCAGAGGAAGCTTGTGCGAAATGCCTAGAGGTACTTTATTCTCTTCTTCTCCTTCTCCTTCTCCTTCTCCTCCTTCTCCTTCTCCTTCTCCTCCTTCTCCTTCTCCTTCTCCTTCTCTTCTCCTTCTCCTCCTTCTCTTCTCCTTCTCTTCTCCTTCTCGTTCTTCTTCTTCTTCTCCTTCTCCTTCTCCTTCTCCTCCTTCTCCTTCTCCTTCTCCTTCTCCTCCTCCTCCTCCTCCCCCTCCCCAAATCTCAAGGAGTTTCTTAACCTGGATCTGGCAACCCCACTTCCCCATCCCCATCTTGTGGCCTGGGGGGACCTGATAACCCTACTTTCTGGGCATCAGTGATAGCTAGAATCTTGCCATTCCGAGGATAGATTGAACAGGATTTTGGCCAGGGAAGTTCTTCCCCCTTGGTGTCTTTCCTCCCTGGATTCGAACTCCCCCCAATATCTATCATTCCACGGCAACAGTGGATATGACAGCCAAGGGATTGAACGGGGAAGGGAAAGATGAGGCGGCAAAGGAGTGCGGGGAGATTAAATAATTAGCAAACGTTGCGAGAGGCAAGATGAAAAACAAGTGCCGTGATTCATGTTTTGTGTCTGCCGCTGCACGGAGCACTTTAAAGTGTCAGCCGGCATGACAGTCAGTCTTTAAAGCCAATTAAAGTTTTATAATAAAAAAGGGAGAAGCTCTGCATTAAGGGAATGGAAGATAGGGGAAAAAAACTCTTCCCCTCCATTTGTTGGCTTGCGATCTACTCCGAGTCTAGAAACCATGGAGACTAAAGTGCCAGAAATCCATATATAGATGAATATGCATATCTGCTTTTATAGAGATGGCTTTTTAAAAGAAAAATAAAGAAGAAAGGCTGAAATTGAAGGCAAGCACTTAGCGACTGCAGCGGTGCATTCTGGGCCCCGTGTCACAAAAGGGCCGGGTAGTGCCGTACGCATCGGAGATTGCGGATCCTCGCGAGCGAGGCCATTCAGAGTGACCCGGCGCATTGATTAGCTGGGGGTGAGGACCACGCTCCAAAAGAAAAAAAACCTCCATTGACTGTTCCTTTCCATTGGTTTCTCTTCTGATTTAAAGGAAATCAAATTGCCTCGTTCGGAATAATGGGAGGCCAAAGGTAGCTGTCGCATCTGTGATGCGGCAGAAGGCAGTACCTGTTGCTTTGCTGTCCTTTTCATAAGAGCAGATGACAGGCCCTGCCGGATCAGACCAAGGCCCACCAAGTCCAGCAGTCTGTTCACACAGGGGCCAACCAGGTGCCTCTAGGAAGCCCACAAACAAGGCCAGTGCAGCAGCATTATCCTGCCTGAATTCCACAGCACCTGATATAACAAGCATGCTCCTCTGATCCTGGAGAGAATAGGTAGGCATCATGACTAGTATCCATTTTTACCAGAAGCCATGGATAGCCCTCTCCTCCAGGAACATGTCCACTGCCCTCTTAAAGCCTTCCAAGTTGGCAGCCATCCCCACATCCTGGGGCAGGGAGTCCCAAAATTTAATTATTATTATTATTATCCGGCGGGAAGTTTTTGGGGTGGGGATCGCTTGCGTGAGGCAGCGCGATCCCGTCACTTCCGGTTCACTTCCAAAAGTGCCACAGCGCAACCGGATGATTTCCACTCAACCCCCCCCCCCATTTAAGTGGTAAATCGTCCCTTCACACTACGGCGCTTCTGGAAGTAAACTGGAAGTGACGGGATCGTGTCGTTTGCTGCCACGCGCATGCACAGTCCTTGCTGTGAGCTGGCCGATAGATTGGCGGGCAATTGCTTGCCGTTCCAAGCCGCCTGGCAACCTTTCTGGCTTTTGGCAACCCTAGGGCTTATGAGCTGATTTGCAGGCTTTGTCAGAGTAGCTCAGACTGAAGCGGGTCGTGCTGTTCAGATGACAGGCTCTTAGAATGTTTCACTTACTGAGAAGTGAAGGTATCTTATTCAGCCAATCATCGAGTAAGCAGGACTCAACAACTTTACTTACTTTTAAAAAGCAAGTCTTTTTATTGATATACTTCTAGTAAAATATGTATAAATACAGATTATCGTCTTTAACACTTATATAAAAACTTATACAAATACAATGTATGTATTACAATGTATGCAGTAAAAGCAAGCAAGTCTTACATACTATTCAGTGTCAAAATCCAACTTCTAAAATATAACAGTCAAATTATTCTGATTCAGTTCAAAGTATCTAATTCACAAAGTCTAGAGTAAAGTATTTAAGCCATACATACCATTCAGCCTTTTCTGAGAGCCTTTTGGAAGGTTCTAATTCTCTAGCTGTACTGTGGCTGTATTTATACTGTTTCAGCCTCATTAAGAGTGAAGAGAAATCTTTTATCTCCACTTTCAGACAACATTTTCATCCATCAAGAGCAGTGGTTCCCAACCTTTTTTTGACCAGGGACCACTAGGACTTTTTTGTTCGGTGCAGGGACCCCAAGGTTCAAAATAAAAATTCCTAGAATTTGAAAATAAACTTTAATCATAACTGTTAGTTAAACATTAAACTTAGAATAATATTTGAATATATTTTTATAATAGAGAGCTTTTAATTGAAAATATTAATTTATTATGGGTTTATAACTTTGTTTCGCGGACCTTAATTTAGTTCTCCTGGACCCCTGGGGGTCCGCGGACCCCTGGTTGGGAACCAGTGATCAAGAGGAATACCTTTTATTCCCTCTATCAGATATCCTGAGCAGTGCAGTAATGCCATAGTTACAGCTGCTCAGCTCCCCATGACCCTATATGGGCTTCCTTTCCTTTCAGTCTATTTTGCTTAAAGTATAAACACTCATTTCTGAGTTTCATGATCACAATATATACTTAATTTTATACCATTCTCTTCATTAGGACAATACACATTAAATGAGACTACTTAGAAATCTGTAGCACAATATTTAACTACATAACTCATAAAACACAATTATTGCTTACATTGTCACTTTGTGACCATCTGGTCAGTAGCACATAGCCTTGAGCAAGGTTACAGAAAGCAAGAAAGCATATTACTCATATCCTTGATATGACTGCAGGAATCTTTAATGCCTTTAAGTTATAAAAAGCAACGTTTAAGCTATTAATGCACTCTCAGTACATTAAGTTATCTTCAGTAGACCTTGAGGAGGGCAAAACTGTTCTGCCTTTGAGATTAAGCTGACAGCTGAGTCAGAAAAGGTGATTTTAGTTACATCTTACTGACAGATAATGAAAGGTGCTCTGCTCTTCCCCCTTCAAGGACAAGACCAGAGTAAGTTAGTTAGTTAGCTCTTGAAAGAGCTGACCTTGAGAGAATTCTGTCAGCCTGTTCTAAGGACATTTGCATTACACAGGCTTTTCATTACACAAACCAGAGGTTTGTGTTCAGTTTACATGATGTGTTCAAGCTCTACAGGGTATTAATTCTGCACATGTACACAAAATACCATAATTATGTCAGAGACTGTGACAAGACACACCAGCCATCGTTGGAAATGGCCTTTGTTGGTGGTTACCTGCTCCCATTTAAATTGGCAGCACTGAATATAGGGCCGAACCTCGGCTCTGCCGTGCCTGAGGACTCTAATCTCTCTTGGGTGCTTCCGAAAACACTCTTTCAAGGGCTTTGGCTCATGCCTGGGCTTAGCTTTTGCTTTCATTCCCATCAGGGCGGGCGCCTTTATCGCCCCGTCTCCAAGCCCTACCTCAGACCAATTTAAAACTAATCCAATTAATGTCAGAGGAGCCTGGAAAACAATTGTTCTCTCTCTGCTTGGCGGAAGTCCACGCTGGCTGAACTATCTCCAGGAATGTGGTTGGTCCTTTGCACGCGGCTCCCCAGAGGGCCTTCTGTTTATGTCAGGATAGGCAGAAGAAGCTGTGGCCTGCTTGTCTGATGCTTCATGTGGAAATTCTTCTTCCAGGCCAGAGGGACCTGGAGGGAAATATTTCCAACCTCCCTGTCTAACCCCGTTTTTAGGATTGCCAGGTCCCTCTTCACCATCGGCGGGAGGTTTTTGGGGCGAAGCCTGTGGAGGGCGGGGTTTGGGGAGGGGAGGGACTTCAATACCATAGAGTCCAATTGGCAAAGCAGCCATTTTCTCCAGGGGAACTGATCTCTATCGGCTGGAGATCAGTTGTAATAGCAGGAGATCTTCTGCTATTACCTGAAAGTTAAAGAACAACAGCATGTGGCTCCAAAATTAGTAATTTATAATAGATTCACATTTAAATTCAAAATCATATGAAATTCAATACAATATATACACATAAACTTCATACAGCCAAAGCAATAAATTCCAAAGGGATTCAAAGGGAATTAAAATTCATTCCCAAACCATAGGCATAAGAGTTCAAATCAAATTAGGTCACACCAGACCGTCACAGAAAGTTCTTCCTATGGTACTGATTTCCCCCACTTCTCTCCGGGGAAGAGGCAATAAAGTTCCAAATCACAAAGTGATGACGTTCCAAATCATAAAATGACGTTCAAAATCATAAACCACGAGAGCGTCGCTGGGGAGTGGGTCTTCCGTACGCCACATTTCCCGCGCCCCTGTTGTTCTTTAACATTTAGTCTCTTTCAGCATAGGTACTTTGTTCTCTGAGATTACCTGAAAGTTGGCAACCCTACCCCTTTTAAAGGCATCTGTGCCCGTGGTCACCACTATACCTCTGGCAGTGAATTCCGCATTTTAATCACTCGTTGGGTAAAGAAGTATTTCCTTTTGTCCATCCCGATTCTACTGGCCATCATTGGATTCCCTCAAGTTCTAGTGTTTTGGGAGATGGAGAAAGCCACTGAGTATCACTGTAGTAAATATACTTAGCAACGGATAGCCACTGGTTGAGTGGAGTTTTTAACCCAGGCCTCCCCTTAACTCTGAGAGCCAGTGAGGTGTAGTGGTTAGGAGCAGTGGACTCTAATCTGGAGAACCGGTTGGTTTCCTCACTCCTCCACATGAAGCCTGCTGGGTGACCTTGGCCAGTCACAGCTCTCTTTGAACTCTTTCAGCCCCACCTACTTCACAAGGTGTCTGTTGTGGGGAGAGGAAGGGAAGACAATTGTAAGCTGGGTTGAGTCTCCTTAAAAGGTAGAGAAAATCGGGATATAAAAACCTATTCTTCTTCTTCTCCATCCTCTTCCTCTTCTTCTATTCCTTACTGGCTATCCCCAGTTGGTCATTATGCTATCCACAGCACTGTGCACATACTTATGTGCCATTAAGTTGCAACCAACTTATTGTTGGCAAAGTTCTAAGTACACAGGGAAGCGGCAGACTCACTGATTAAAGACAAAGTTCAATGTTTATTAGGGAACTACATTTCAGATAGCAAAGCTGAGAGACAGAGCTTGCCTGTAACTGTCTAGCTGGCTAAGGGAGAGGGAAGGGAAGGAACTTCTGAGAAGAAAGAGGAAATTAGACCTGAGATTATCAGTCTAAGGACAGACGAGAGGTGACACAAAAGGGTGGAAGGGTCTCTAATCCTTACAGCCCTATCTAGCTGACCTCTTGCCCACCTCCTGTTGGATCTTCTTCTGAGTTTCTTTGCACATTAGACATTGTCACTTCCAACACTTATGGCAACCCCAGCAAGGGGCTTTCAAGGCAAGAGAGAAGCAGAGGTGGTTTGCCATTGCCTTCCTCTGCAGAGCCTTCCTTGTTGGTCCCCCTTCCAAGTACCGACTCAGCTTAGCTTCCAAGGTCTTCCGAGATTGGACTATACCATGATATCTTCCCTCCCCCCACAGCACCATACTGACTCTCAAATGATTGCTTGGATATTTTTGTGAATGGGGAAATTTCTCTATTTGGCATCCAATGGCATGACTTGGAGGGTGAATCTTATCAGTGGCTTTCAGCCATGGTAATCTGGATGGGACTTCTGTGGAGAGAGGCTGGATACTAGATGCTGGGGAGGAATAACAGAGGTGGGCTGTGGTCCAAGGTCAACTGGCTGGCCATGGTTGGAAACAGGATGCTGGGGCAGATGGATCTTGGGCCCGATCCAGCACGGGCTCCTCTGACTCGGATGGAGATGTAGGCTGCACCGTATTGCCAGACAACAGTCAAAACTGGATTAAGCCAGGCAAATGGATGGATATGCTGGGCTGGATCCAGGGACTCTTCCAGTGAGCGAGGAGCCCTGTGACTAGGGTTGCCAACCTCCAGGTGGGGCCTGGCGATCTCCAGGAATTACCACTGATCTCGAGATTTCAGAGATCAGTTCCCCTGGCGAAAAATGGCTGCTATGGGGGATGGATTCCATGGCATTATACTTGGCTGAGGTCACCCAGCTGAAGTTGGCAACCCTATAACTGTGATGGAGCAAACTTTCCAAGGGAGTACAGCTCCTCACTTAGTGGAAGGGAGTCGTCTGATCCAATCCGATTTCTATAAAATCCCATTTGGATTTTGTTTCTGAAAAGAAAATAAGGTTCAGCCCTACCTACCTTAAAAAAAAAAAACTTGTTACGGGCAAAGTTTACACCAAGAGAGGCAGCGTAGTGTAGTGGTTAAGAGTGGTGGACTCTAATCTGGAGAACCAGGTTGGTTTCCCCACTCCTACACATGAAGGCTGTTGGGTGACCTTGGGCTAGAACATAAGAAAAGCCCTGCTGGGTCAGACCAAGGCCCATCGAGTCTAGCAGCCTGTTCTCACAGTGGCCAACCAGGTGCTTCTAGGAAGCCCACAAACAGGACGACTGCTGCAGCATCCTCCTGCCTGTGTTCCACAGCACCTAATATAATGGGCCCCTCCATGGAGACGTGTCTCATTGCAATTCTTCAAATGCTAAAGAATAAATGGAAAGACTCTGGATTGGATGAAAGCCAACATGGTGTAGTGGTTAGGAGTGACGAACTCTAATGCGGAGAACCAGGTTTGATTCCCCACTCCTCCATATGAGCAGCGGACTCTAATCTGGTGAAATGGGTTGATTTCTGCATTCCTACACATGAAGGCAGCTGGGTGACCTTGGGCTAGTCACAGCTTTCTTAGAGCTCTCTCAGCCCCACCTTCCTCACAGGTTGTCTGTTGTGGAGAGGAGGAAGGGAAGGCGATTGTAAGCCGCTTTGAGACTCCTTAAAGGTAGTGAAAATCGGGGTATAAAAACCAACTCTCCTTCTTTTTCTTCTTTAATCCGCTTTTTGGCAGGAATCTCCAGCAAGGATTAGGCCGGCCGTTCCCATAGGTGGATTATCAATAGCACGCAGCTGTGTCTGCGTGCTACTAAGATTGCGGTGCACGCTACTGTTCAGGGCTGGCACCACCTTATTTGGCCACGCGTGCTTCTGGGAGCTGGCCTGACTCAGCGGAGCAGCGTTAGATCTAGCAGAGGGATTTCCGAAACCAGGTTAAACCCCCAGCATCTATAGTTAAAAGATCTGGCAGTAAGTGACATGAAAGACCTCTGCCTGAGACAGTACTGGCTCTGATGGACCAAGGGTCCAATTCAGTATAAGGGAGCTTCATGTGTTCACGTCTCGTGGCGTCCACTACCTGTACCATGTTGGGGAACCCTGTCTTAGATTTTACAGAAGGGTCGCGGTGAGCCACGGGGATCAGACAAGCAGTGATGATGCACTATCAGCCCTTCCTTCATGACTATTGGCTGGGTCCAGGATGTCTTGGCTTGAAATCGGCTAATTGTGACACGGGAGGAAGCCACTTGAACCCAAGCCAAACAGCCCCTTGGGAGTGGCCCTTGGGTATGGATCCAGCCAGTGCTAACGGCTGAGCCTGCACCTGTTGCCATGGCTGGCATGCTTCGTGGCTGTTTTATCAGCCTGGCGTGCCTCAGGGCCCGGTACAAGGGGTACCATATTTGAAACTGCAACCCTACACCCTCGTACGAAGTTGCGTTGAATTCGCTGCATATACGAACATACCGGCTGCGAGGCATTTAAATTGCCAGCTGGGCCCAAATGCAGATCTTGCCCGGCTGGCAACGAACCTTGCCTCGTTTCAGATCACTCGCCGCGTCTCCTTGTCTCTAAGCCAAATAGACTCGAGTCTCCTTTAATCTCTCAGCCGTGGCTAAGCCCAGTCAAATCCCTTTGGCATTTGATCCCTTCAGCAGTATATGATTGCTCCGCATCGAGAAGAAGGCGGAGGGACCCATTATTAATACTGGATGGTATTCATTTCCTCTCTCCTTTACTGCCCTGCGACTCCTCGTGATCAATAATGCAGCTGCATTCGATGCTGCAAGCAAATGTTGCTTATTGTGTTGATACAGACATAAATATCACTATTGACACGGTCAAGGAAGCGAGGCTCAGATGACGGAAGGGGGTTGGGTTACGCACCGTGCGCAGACGAGAGAATCCATACAGAGTCCCGCTGAGGAGGTTACACCTGGATTCCTTATCGACCGACTTCTGCAAAGGGAAGATTACTGTTTGGGTTTGTGTGGACATAAATTATTGTTATTGACCCGATCCTGTCAGTTTTGGCCCAGTTGTCAAAAGGAGTTTTGGCAACACAGTGCAAAAAACCACCAAAGACCTGTCCCTGAGGCCATTTATGCATGGCTGCTTCCTCGCGGTCACCCGTCAACGAGTTCGGGGCTTTACCTTGGTTACGCTGGCATTTTCCGGCCTTCAGAGTTCGCCTCGCTCTCCCCTTGCGTTTCCGTGCATTTTGCCCACCTTTTCTGGATTTGTGTTTAGCCAGCATCCAGAAAACGCGGGGGAAATGTGCAGGGAGAGTAAGGCGACCACTGAAGGTCGGAAAATGCAAGCATAATCAAAGTAAAGCCCCAAAGTGGTCGGCGGGGTGACCGCGAGGAAACAGCCATGCGTAAATGGCCTTTGGGACACATCTCTTACTAAACCAGCAGAGAACTGTAGCAGGTTCTTAACAATGGGGGGGGGGGACAGTTAGAGCAGTTCCTCAGTGGAACAGGCTTCCTCGGGAGGTGGTGAGTGCTCCTTCCCCCCTTGGAGGTTTTAAAGCAGAAGCTAGGTGACCAACTATCAGCAATACTGATGCTATGACCTTAGGCAGATGATGACCGGGAGGGCATCTTGGACATCTTCTGGACATGGAGTAGGGGTCACTGGGGGTGTTGGGTGGGGAGGTAGTTGTGAATTTCCTGCATTGTGCAGGGGGTTGGACTAGATGCCCCTGGTGGTCCCTTCCAGCTCTATGACCCTATGAGATTTCACCCGGGCTGAGCTCAGGGGAGAGGGAAGAATCAGGTTAACAGAGGGACGGGAAGTCCCAGGGTTTGTGAGGGCTAGCAACGAGGTCATCTCTAATGGAGGGAAACTCATGCATAACTCCAAGGAATAACTGAGATGGGGGGGGGGTAAGTGTGAGTGAAATTACTCATGCATAAACAACCTAAGACACATTCTAGTTACGATGGTGTGCAGCCTGAAGAATGCAGCATTTCAGTGGCAGGAAGAGAATTATTAGTAAGCACCAAGCAGCCGAGGCACGAGGATGGACAATCAGTCTTTAGAAGCATTTCTAAACTTTATTGCGCAGATGCCATGGAAGGGAAACAGGCTAGACTCTCCTCTGGCATCCAAAGGACTAATATTTGATGGTGTAAGGGAATAATGCATCGGCCAAGCGGCATCCACAGTGATTCATGCGAGCGCTTCACTTTCCTGCGGAACACTGTGATGGCAGTCACCGGCGCATTTCACGGGTCTCGTTTCTGTCAAAAGCTGATGGATATATCCTGCTGCTTATGGCACTCCTACCTTCTTTCCTCAGAAATCTCGCCCCCATCATCGAGAGTGATGGGGTGTCATATCAGTGTGGGCAGGACTATTGTCAAAACTGCACATCCCGGCCTTCAGCTAGTGGTTTCTGTTCCCAGGAAGAAGAAGAAGAAGAGTAGGTTTTCATATGCCGACTTTCTCTACCACTTAAGGAAGAATCAAACCGGCTTACAATCACCTTCCCTTCCCCTCCCCACAACAGACACCCTGTGAGGAAGGTGAGGCTGAGATAGTGCGACTAGCCCAAGGTCACCCAGCTGGCTTCATGTGTAAGAGTGGGGAAACCAGCCCAGTTCACCGGATTAGCGTCCACCGCTCATGTGAAGGACTGGGGAATCAAACCAGGTTCTTCAGATCAGGGTCCCCTGCTCCAAACCACCGTTCTTAATCACTATACCATGCTGGCTCTCAAGAGTGTATATGCATTTTTTCCAGCTTTGGGTGTAGAATATTAGGCAAACAGACTCTGTCCATGTGTGCCCAAGCAGGGTCTGGTGATGGCAACAGGGACATGATGGGTGTCCAGGATGACAATAAAGTGGTGGTGGAAAGTGCCATCAAGACACACCCGAGTTATGGCAACCCCGTAAGGTTTTCAAGGCAGAGGTGGTTTGCCATTGCCTGCCTCTGCCTAACGACTCTGGGATTCCTTGGTGGTTTCCCTTCCAAGTACTAACCAGGACCGACCCTGCTTAGCTTCTGAGATCTGATGAGATTGGGTTAGCCTGGCCATCCAGGTCAGGAGTAAGCCAAGTACCATCTTCATATTATGTTAGCTGGTACTAGAGGGTTCCAGCCTAATTTTCTAGAACAGCTGAAGGTGCATGTGTGTAAAATGCTGTCAAGTTGGAGCCGACTTACAGCGATCCCAGGAGGTTTTCAAGGCAAGAGACAAACAGAGGTGGGTTGCCATTGCCTGCCTCTGCGTAGCAACCCTGGACTTCCTTGTTGGTCTCCCATCCAAGTACTAACCAGGGCCAACCCTGCTTAGCTTCCGAGATCTGGCAAGATTGGGCTAGCCTGGACCATCCAGGTCAGAGCCCATCTATCTTGGTGATGGAAAGTGCTGTCAGGTCACAGCCTACTGACGGTGACCCGGTAGGGTTTTCAAGGCAAGAGATGTTCAGAGGTGGTTTGCCATTGCCTGCCTCTGCACAGTGACCCTGGACTTCCTCGGTGGTCTCCCATCGAAGTACTAACCAGGGCTGACTCTGCTTAGCTTCCAAGATCAGACGAGATCAGGCTCTCCGAGTCCCGATTTGAAGCTCGTTGCAGGTTACCCGGGTGGATTTTTGGGCTCGTGCTGTTCTTCGAGGCTCGGACAGCCACCGGACTCCCTGGCTGAGGAGCAGAGCCCCCTCCCATGCTGGGAGAACAAAAGTCCCGTAAACAGAGCAGCCATCCGAGCCGTGGGCCTGGTGATGAAGTGCAGCTATTGAAACTCAAGAGGCTTTGGGAAGCCCGTGTTATAAGCCGAGGCATAAGTGGATTAATGTACCAGTGACTTTTTAAAAAGAAGATACGTATAGCTCTCCTTTAGCATTGCACTTATGTCCCAGGCATTGTTTCCAGGGGGGCAGTGAAACCCTATAGGCTTTGAGAGGCTGATAAAAGCTTGGCAAGGCGCCAGCTCATAACGGGGCGACTCTGTTCTGTCCGTTGTTTCATCATAATAGCGCTCCTTCCATTTTATGCAGCCCATGACCCCACAGCCCCGGCCGTGCTGAAACTCTCTCCGGTTTCGGTTTGGTTTTCATTATGGCGGGAAGGAACGGCTTCTGTTTTTCATTGCGTGTTTTCGACAGCCATCCATGAAACGTTCAATCTTTCCCAGCCAACTTGTAGATGCAAAAAAAAAACAAAAAAAAAAACCTTCCCCGTGCTTCTGAAGACCTGGGCAATTCTAAGGCTGTTTGTTAGAGTTCCAGGGAACTTTTCAGCCCCTGGTCCAGTGAACACGGTTGGAAGGTAAGGATCCTCCCCAAACCAACACAGCTATGGCAGTTTCTTTTTATAGCCCCTGACGCGGATAACACCAGGCTAGCCCGATCTTGTCTGATCTGGGAAGCTAAGCAGGGTCGGCCCTGGTTAGTACTTGGATGGGAGACCACCAAGGAAGAGTTGCTACGCAGAGGCAGACAATGGCAAACCACCTCTTATGTCTTTTGCCCTGACCTGGATGGCCCAGGCTAGCCCAATCTCATCAGATCTCAGAAGCTAAGCAGGGTCATCCCTGACAAGAATTTGGATGGGAGACCAAGAAGGAATACCAGGGTTGTTACACAGAGGCAGGCAATGGCCAACCACCTCTGATCGTCTCTTGCCCTTCAGGTTCTTCATAAACCAGCTGACCTGATCGTCTCTTGACCTATGGGGTCTCCATAAGTCAGCTGACCTGATCGTCTCTTGCCCTACAATGTTGCCATAAGTCAGCTGATCAGATCGTCTCTTGCCCTACTGGGTCATAAAATCATAGAGTTGTAAGGGGCCATACAGGCCATCTAGTCCAACCCCCTCCTTAATGTAGGATCAGTCTAGAGCATCTCTGACAAGTAATTGTCCAGCCTCTGCTTAAAGACTGCCAGTGGTGGTGGGGAGCTCACCACCTCCCTAGGTAGCTGATTCCACTATCGAACAACTCTTACTGTAAAACTATTTTTCCTAATATCCAGCCGGTACCTTTCTGCCCGCAATTTTTGCGATTCCTATCCTCTGCTGCCAACAAGAATAGCTCCCTGCCCTCCTCTAAGTGACAGCCCTTCAAATACTTCAAGGGAGCAATCATGTCCCCCCTAATGGGTCTCCATAAGTCAGCTGACCTGATAATCTCTTGCTCTACTGGGTCACCATAAGTCAGCTGATTTGATCGTCTCTTGCCATACTGGTTCACCCTAAGTCAGCTGCAACTTGATGGCAAAAAAAGAAAAAAAAGATGTAAACTCTGGTCCCCCTCCTAATGCAGCATGGGCTATTTCATAGTTTAGGTTTTCATATGTCTCACTTTCCAAAAAGACTGGTGATCCCTGATTTAGAATTAGGGTTAACCTGAAATTCCTGCTAACTTTGTAGCCATCTTTGGGCTGGAAAAGGCCCATCTTTGGGGGATTCACAAATCACAAAATCTTACAAGATTGAAAGAGACCACAAGGGCCATCCAGTCCAACCCCCTGCCATGCAGGATCCCACAATCAAAGCACTCCCGACAGATGGCCATCCAACCTCTGCCTAAAGACCTCCAGAAACGTGGACTCCACCCCACCCTCCCAAGGCAGGGCATTCCACTGTCGAACCGCCCTGACCGTCAGAAAGTTCTTCCTAATGTTTAGGTGGAATCGCTTTTCTCTTAGTTTAAATTCATTACTTCGTGTCCTAGTCTCTGGAGCAAAAGAGAACAAGCTAGTTCCCTCATTAACATGGCATCCCTTCAAATATTTAAACATGGCTATCATGTCACCCCTTAACCTTCTCTTCTCCAGACTAAACAAACCCAGCTCCTTAAGTCTCTCCTCATAGGGCATGGATTCCAGACCTTTGACCATTCTGGTTGCTCTCCTCTGGACACACTCTTGGCAGGCAATCCATAAACGGGGGTTGAAGGGGTCACCCACCCCATCATACCAATGGTATTATTATGTGGTAGCCCATACTGTGAGAACTGTGCTGCCATCCATCCCTGCACACGTTCAAAGTGAGGACAGTGCTTCATGACCTCAGGGGAGGGGCTGTGAATCCATGGTAGAGCACCTACTTGGCGTGCAGAAGGTCCCAGGTTCAGTCCCCAGCATCTCCAATTAAAGGAACCAGGCAAGTAGGTGATGTGAAAGACCTCTACCTGAGACCCTGGAGAGCGGCTGCTGGTCTGAGTAGACAATACTGACTTTGATGGACCAAGGGTCTGATTCAGGAGAAGGCAGCTTCATGTGTTCACTCTGAACTAATCCTGGATGGATTCTTCCACTACATGAATGGATTCAACTACTACATGATCCCTGACTGGTTGGGATCTAATTTCCCATCCATAGGGGGGCAGCTGTCAAGGCAGGTAATGCACAGACTTAAAGAAATGTAAATAACGGAGGATTACACTAGAAAAATTCAGATTAGGACATTTGGCGTGCTCCTACTTCAAATCACAACAGCTGGAATACAATCATTCTCAGTTCTTCTCTGACCCTCGACACCAGACCTGGCCCCCTCGTTCCATCCCATTGCCCTATATGCACGCCCCACCTACTGTTCCAAACAATCCCCCGTGGCTCTTGCTGGGCATTACTCATAGGTTTAGGTAATTGTCTTCTGTTTGTTTCCGAGTCACCTGGGGAGATGTAGCCTTTCAGCTGCTCTCCTCTTTCTGCTTCGCGAGACGTGGAAGATCAAAACCAGAATTTTTCACCGCCGGAAAATGAAATGAACGCGTCCCACCCCCCACCTCCTGTCTGGTACTGCAGCTTCATCTCGACGGTGTCCTGAGCTCGCTGTGGTGTCATCGAAAAGGAATTTCCTTTTTATTAAAGGCATCAATCTCAGCAGGGGGACAAAATGATTAAAAACATACAAAAGAGCAAAGCCCCGGGTTGCCTCGTAGATAGGCTGTCATAGTGAGGGGCTCCTTTTTTGGCTGGATGGCCGTCTTGCTCCGTGAAGGCGGCTGATAGGTTAAAGAAACGTTTGTTGTGGCTCTACTTAGAACAGTGAAGGCAAGCCCTGGTTCTGGATTGAGCCGTGATGACTCTCGTGTGTGCGAACATATTAGCAGCGTCGAAAAACGCCTCCCTTTTTGATGATTTTTCAGCGCTTTTCGCCAAAATGTTCACGTCTTCATTAACATTGACCTCACTTGCTCTCACTGCCCATGACATCAGTTGCTCTCATTGATATCATCACACATCCAGTTCTGACTGGCTATATAGCAGTGGGGTGTCGTTCTGATTGCAGCCTGAGCTGTGACTGGGTGGGATCACCCATGTGAGCAATTCGGGAAGCAATGGCATGCTTTCAGTTGGTTTTATTTCCCCTCCGTGACATTGATCGTATGGCTAACTCTGAACGGCTACCTAGCGTTGTGGCATCATTCTTTATAGAACCGGAGCCTCAGTTGGCTGGAATTACTGCTGTGACTAATCCAGGAAGAAACAATAACCCGGGAAAGAAAATTGCAGTAAACGTACAGTAAGATATTCCACCAAACAGAGATTGGTGTATATTCTTTTAATTGCTTTTGAGGAAATACATTTATCACCATCATTTTTGACCTGAGAACCTAACTCTGAGAACATTTGTTCTGGACCTATTATGGATTTTTACAGGAGACGGTCTGCAGAGTTACTGCAGAATCAGACAGGAATTGGATTCACATCTTTAAAAAGCACTTCCTGTCCTGGGTGGGTGGACCCTTGCCCAGTCCCATTTTTCCTCCCGGTCCGCCATTGCCCCTCTCCTCGCACACTGCATTCCCATGCCAAATTAGGCCTCAAGGTGCTTTAAAAAGTAGTTCCTCTCAGCTAGGGTTACCAACCTCCAGGGGGTGGCTGGAGATCTCCAGGGATTACAGTTGATCTCCAGGCAACAGAGATCACTTCCCCTCTGGAGAAAATGGCTTCTTTGGAAGGTGGGCTCTATGGCAGTATACTCTATTGAAGACCCTTCCCTCCCCAAACCCCGCCCTCCTCAGACTCCACCCTCAAATCTCCAGGTATTTCCCACCTCACCTACTGTGTAGCTGTTGGGAAAGCTAGTCAAGTCTGGGGAACCCCGACCTGACTCATTAAAAAAGGTGATGTGTCATTTGGCCCCCATGTAGCGTATGTATATTAGAGGTCCAAAATTGGTTGTACCCCCCATAAGTTGCTTTAGTTGTTACTCTTCTGAGACATCAAAGAGACAACAACATTTCACATAAGGTGAGTCTGGAGGCTCTTGGAAGAGGCAAACCAGTTGGGGAATTTCAAAGGAAAGGAGTTTTGGTAAGACTAGCCATGTTTCTGTGATTGGTTGCTTTTTGCCTGTCCCTATCAGGACACCTCAATTTTAGTTTTGCTTTGGGTTGAGAGTTGCCAGCTCCAGGTTGGGAAATACCTGGAGATTTTTAACAAACTAGATGAGGTAGCCTAACTCACGCAAGAAACGCCTAGAACAAATCACATGACTACCGGGCTTCATAGTGGATACTAGCACAAAAATAAGGATCCCCTAATGGTATGGCAGAAGGTTTTAATTTAGAATAGTTAGAATAATTACCATGCAGTTAAGTTGTGGCTACAACTATTGTTTTGTATACTTTTAGAAAAACCGGCGGCATATATAACAAGCGTCATAGCCAAACGACTTTTTCATAACTCGGCTCAATATTTCTAATTGTGATTACCGTATCCAACTTTGAGCGGGTGAAGAAGATGGTGAAACAGGGAATCCACCGGGAACCTGTACCGCTCACCGGATGACCATATTATGAAACTTTATTTCAAAGATTTATGAGCTGTATATACTCTGTACTTTACAAGAGCTGTATAAGACATTCACACAGCTTTTCTATTGTGAAAGTTGTGTGTAAGCAACACAAACAATGAAATCATCACTGACGTAAACTGTATGTAAGTTGAGTATCATAAGTTCTAATATAAACTGACAAATCAAACTTGAACCTTGTTCATATGTTTTATATGTTATATATCATTTACCACCTGAAGGTTGGCAAACCCTGTTTGGGGTGGGCTTGGCAACCGGTGGGAGGGTTGTGGAGGCACAGCATCCCATGAGAAAAAGGAAAAAGGAAAATAAGGCCTTGTCTATGTACAAGAAGTTCAAACCATGGAGTTCCTGGTGATTCCTAGAGCTACCCAGGAGTGACAAGTGTAGCTCTAGGAATCACTAGGACCTCCATGGTCAGCACTTCGGCCCCAGTTTCCCTCTGCTGATCAGGTGAGAATCGGCGGACGAGGGTCCTAATTACCTGGAGGTCTCCCACCATAAGTGGGCAAATAAGAATCCTACTTCTGGGCGTACATACTGAGAACCCAGGCAAAGACACATTATTTATTCTCACATTTAACACGCGAAGTATCATTGCTGGAGATTTTTTGTGTGTGAAGTTTTTTTAAAAAAATTTCCAAATGGATATTACAAGAGATACGAACATACAAACATACACATCAAATTCTTACATTATAATGGACCTTACTCTATAACTAGGGTTGCCAACCTCTAGGTGGTTAAATCAATCAACAGCACCAGCTCACAATACACTTTCAACAGTAGTTCAGTATAAAAAAATTCTCCATTGGAATATGAAGCAGAACTCTCTTGTATTAAAGAAACTATACGGTATAACATAAATTATAAAGGTTACATCACCATAAATCTCCGTGTAGAACAATATAGGGTACAATCGCCCTTATTTAATACAAACGCAAAAAAAGTCCAAAAAAAGTCCTACAGAGACACGTGAATCATAGAAAGTCCAAGAGTCCAACATTGCAATAGTTCAAGTTCCAATAATTCAATGATTCAAACAAAGAAAGTTCATTCATAAATTCAAAACGCCACCTCCGGATTTGTGTACGTTTCGCCAACCTCTAGGTGGTGGCTGGAGATCTTCTGCTATTACAACTGATCTCCAGCCGATAGAGATCAGTTCACCTGGAGAAAATGGCCACTGTGGCCATTGGAACCTATGGCATTGAAGTCCCTCCCCTCTCCAAACCCTCCCCTCTTCAGGCTCCACCCCCAAAATCTCCTGGTAATTCCCAACCCAGAGCTGGTGTGTGTGTGTGTTAAGTGCCGTCAAGTCTCTTCCGACTCATGGCGACCCTATGAATGAAAGTCCTCCAAAATGTCCTATCTTTGACAGCCTTGCTCAGATCTTGCAACTTGAAGGCTGTGGCTTCCTTTATTGAGTCAATCCATCTCTTGTTGGGTCTTCCTCTTTTCCTGCTGCCCTCAACTTTTCCTATCATGATGGTCTTTTCCAGTGACTCTTGTCGTCTCATGATATGACCAAAATACGACAGCCTCAGAGCTGGTAACCCTATCTATAACTTCTGTTGCGTTACACCGTCTTTGAATGTTGTAATTGCATATTCAATGACGTATTTCTCACTTAAATTTTAACGTTCTATTATTTTTATCCGATAACAACTATATACTCAAGAAATACTTTCCCTTTTTCATAAAAGTCAGAGGTTGATCTATTATTCTCTAAAGATGTCAATTTAGCCATAGTTGCATATTCTACTTTATTTGTCCCTTCAGTTACATCTGGGCAATCTTATGCTTTCCATTTTCTTGCATACTCCACGCTTGCTGCTCTCACCATATATTTAAATAATTCTAGGACAAAATTTGATTTTCAATATTCTTTGCATTTCAACATTTATCATTTCCCAATATTTTCTTGCTTTTTTGCAAGACCACCACCTATGGTAGAACATTGTACCTATGTAAAATATTGTCGAAGGCTTTCACGGTCAGAGTTCATTGGTTCTTGTAGGTTATCCGGGCTGTGTAACCGTGGTCTTGGAATTTTCTTTCCTGACGTTTCGCCAGCAACTGTGGCAGGCATCTTCAGAGTAGTAACACTGAAGGACAGTGTCTCTCAGTGTCAAGTGTGTAGGAAGAGTCAGAGAGGGGTTGGGTTTGAGCTGAGTACTGTCCTGCAGACGTAATGTGCTAATCATTGTCCTGTAAGTATCAAGATAATGTACTGATGAGAGTGTGGTATGTTAATATGGAAGCATTGTATCCTGAAATGATCTGGTAATGTGTGAAATCCAAAGCTAATCTGCATGGCTATTGTTGACTGTAGCCTTTGTTAGTCTGGAGGTTTTTCAGGGCAGGAAGCCAAGCCTGCAGGACAGTACTCAGCTCAAACCCAACCCCTCTCTGACTCTTCCTACACACTTGACACTGAGAAACACTGACCTTCAGTGTTACTACTCTGAAGATGCCTGCCACAGTTGCTGGCGAAACGTCAGGAAAGAAAATTCCAGGACCACGGTTACACAGCCCGAATAACCTACAAGAACCAATTGTACCTATGCTTTGACGTTTCCAACACTCTCCATCACTGCTGGGACTTCTGATGCAGCACTTTCCACGCGGCTCCCTCTGCTGCCTTTTCTTTCCATCTAGCAGAGAGGGGAATGGGGGCCGAAGGCTGCGTGCTCCTGAGCGCAAGCACCACCGCCCCGTTCCTAATGGCTGATCAGATTAGGAACACGGTTCCGGCTCAGCAACACCAGTCCTTTTGTGAATGATAATCGAGGCTGGCTCTATCTTTGGCCGGCTGCAAATCTAAACAAACAATCTACCCATCTGGGTGTTTCGGCTGGCTGCATTATGCATGGGGATGCGCTGGCCATCAGTAATGAACCGGCATCCTGCTGGCTCTTGTTGCTCTGGAATGCTCCTGGCCAGAAATTACATGAATACAGATTTATCGGGCTTGATATTCTCAATTCTGCAGTAGAAAAAGCGGTTGTCAGAATGCAGCTTTAGGGTACTGGTTGTCTGAATGCAGCCTGCCTCTGGGTGTAGAGCATAGGTCACTGGGCATAGAGCAGGGGTCACTGGGGTGTGTGTGGGGAAGATAGTTGTGAATTACCTGCGTTGTGCAAGGTACCACCCACTCAGACATTCCAGAGAATAGGATCCACCACAAAAAAGCCCATGACCTCACTGTTGCCATGTGGACAATCCTAAGAGAGGGAATCACAAGGAGAAGGTTGCAAAGGGGGTCACAAGAGGTTACTTATTCAGCAGGAGGTCCTTTGAGGCAACGTAATCGTCAATGTGGTTTTGACACTTCTGGCGTGATCCAGATGTGATGTCATTGCGTCACTAGTGACGCTCTAGCATTTGCTCAAAACTCTATGACTTAACGAACACCAAAACCATAATGTTAGGGGAGGGGCTGTGGCTCAGTGGTAGAGCCTCTGCTTGGCATGCAGAAGGTCCCAGGTTCAATCCCTGGCATCTCCAGTTAAAGGGACTAGGCAAGTCGGTGATGTGAAAGACCTCGGCCTAAGAGCCATGGAGAGCCGCTGCCGGTCTGAGTAGACAATACTGACTCTGATGGACCAAGAGTCTGATTCAGTAGAAGGCAGCTTCATGTGTTCATGTGTGTCACCTCAGGCATGACTCAGAAGTGATGCCATTGCGTCATCTGACGCTCTAGCATTCTCCTTGAACTGTCTGGATTAACCATAGAGTTTTGGGTGAGTGCTAGATTGTTGCCCGGCACGATGACTTGGTTGGCAACCCTAGGCTAGTCACAGTTCTCGTAGAGCTCTGTCTGCCCCATTCACCTCAAGGTGTCTGTTATGAAGAGGGGAAGGGAAGCTGATTGTAAGCCACTTTGATTCTTCCTTAAGTGGTAGAGAAAGTTGGCATATAAAAACCAACTCTCCTCCTCCTCCTCCTCCTCCTCCTCTTCTTCTTCTTTTCCTCCTCCTCCTCCTCCTTGTCCTCCTCCTTTTCCTCTTCTTCTCCTCCTTCTCCTTCTCCTCCCCTCCCCTTTTCTTCTTCTTCTCCTCCTTCTCCTTCTCCTTCTCCTCCTTCTCCTTGTCCTCCTCCTCCTCTTCTTCTCCTTGTCCTCCTCTTCTCCTTCTTCTTCTCCTTCTTCTCCTTCTCCTCCCCCTCCCCTTTTCTTCTTCTCCGCCTCCTCCTCCTCCTCCTCCTCCTCCTCCTTCTCCTTCTCCTTCTCCTTCTCCTTCTCCTTCTCCTTCTCCTTCTCCTTCTCCTTCTCCTCCTCCTCCTCCTCCTCCTCCTCCTCCTCCTCCTCCTCCAAATCATCTCCCTAGTGCTTTCCTCTTAGGGCATGCTGTGAAGGGCAGCAAACTAACCCAGACTCCTTCATGAAATCAGCCTCCCACATATTGATCCGAAAAGAAATGCGCCCTCCCCCCCGAGATTGCCACTTTGGTTTCCGGTTGCATTGTTTGTGATGTCTTTTGAGTCGTCTTTTGTTTCTCATTTGAACAGGCAGGCAGATAGCGGCGTGGAGAATCAATTTCCTAACTGGAATTAAAAACAGCACCAGTCAAATGAAGGAGAGGCATGATCCAGCATGTTAAGTGGACAAACAGGTTATCTGGCTTTGATGAGCATACAGCACATGTGGGAACACAATTCAGAGTGTGCCTGAGCTGGATTAGCCAAAGGGAGGAAACAACGTGGTCTTCGCTTCTGAAATATGACAAGATCAGGCTAACCTGGGCCATCCAGGATGCATATTGGGGCAAAAAATCCCAACTTCACATATACGCTGATGGGATCTGTGCTGGCAGCAACAGACCAAGAAAGGGATCTTGGGGCGGTAGTGGATAGCTCAATGAAGATGTCAACCCAGTGTGCGGCTGCTGTAAAAAAGGCAAATTCCATGCTGGCCATAATTAGACGAGGAATAGAGAATAATACTGCTGCTATCATACTGCCCTTGTACAAATCTATGGTGAGACCACACTTGGAATATTGTGTACGGTTCTGGTCACCACACCTAAAAAAGGATGTTTCATAGCTTGAGAAGGTGCAGGAAAGAGCAACCAAAATGATCAGGGGACTAGAGCAACTGTCCTATGGGGAGCGGTTAAGACGATTAGGGTTGTTTAGCTTGGAAAGAAGGTGGCTAAGGGGAGACATGATAGAGGTCTGTAAAATTATGCATGGTTTGGAGAAAGTGGACAGGGAGAAGCTTTTTTCCATCTCTCATAATACTATAATGTGGGGTCATCTGCTGAAGCTGGAGGGTGAGAGATTCCAAGCAGATAAAAGGAAGTATTTCTTCACACAACAAATAGTTAAATGGTGATGCCCCAGGGAACTTCCCTGCCCCAGGAAGTGGTGATGGCTGCCAACTTGGAAGGCTTGAAGAGGAGAGTGGACATGTTCATGGAGGAGAGGGCTATTCATGGCTACTAGTCATAGTGCATACCTATTCTCTCCAGGATCAGAGGAGTATGCCTAATATATCAGATGCTTTGGAACACAGGCAGGATGGTGCTGCTGCAGTTGTCTTGTTTGTGGGCTTCCTAGAGGACCCTGGTTGGCCACTGTGTGAACAGACTGCTGGACTTGATGGACCTTGGTCTGATCCAGCATGGCTTTCCTTATGTTCTTATGTCCTTATATATAATATATGTATATAATAGGTACAATAAATGATGGCTCTGTGGCATACCCCTCCCTTAAATAATTCACTTGTGGAATTCATCGCTGGCCCCTGGCTTAGATGGTTGGAAAGGGGAATTTCACAAATTCATGGGCAATAGGTTGATTCAGTTTGATTCCAGAGGAAGAGGCGGAGGTTAGTAAAGGCCGGGGCTGCCAAAAGCAATGAGGATTTCCACAGATCTCTGGTGGCAACCCTCTTTGGCCTGGCTGCAGCGGGAAGGAAGGCAGAACAAAGTGTGAGATCTTTCATGTCCCCCTTTCAAGTGATTCCTCAGAGAGGGAAGGGAGCAGTAGAGGGACACGCGCACACACACACTTTTAAAAAGGTGCTACAAAATTCATGAGCATAGAAAGAGAGGTTTTGTGACATCCATGTTTTATGAAATGCAAACGTACCGGCAGGATGAATTCTAGCTGGAGGCTGCGTTTTGCTGTTCGATCGACGATGGCGTGTGAGGCAATTAGCCATCCATTAGGGAAAGGTGAGCACAGGTAGAAGAACAGGTGAGAGACGGGGGCAGATGTAGCATTATACTTTGACAGGAATAAGGCCTATTGTGATCTGCTGGACTGTGACCGCTAGTCGTAGAGAGGTAACCATTCTTTGGCTCTAAGAAAGTAGCAAATGACCTCCCTGCAAGGAGCAAATGACCTCCGTGCAACTCAAGGTTGCCAGTAGGGTTGCCAGGTCCCTCTTTGCCACCAGTGAGAGATTTTTTTAGGCGAAGATCTCCAGTTACCACCTGGAGGTTGAGTGATAATAATGGGGGGAGTCTGGTACTAAATGCGCAAGGCAAACAGTTCATCAACTGGTACCCAACTGGTACCAGCTGATAAATTGTTTGATTACCACCTGGAGGTTAGCAACCCTAGCCCTCAAGGTTAAGACTTCTCTTGCTAGGAATATTGACTTTTCCCAGCTCACAAACTGCAATGCCAGTGGCGAAGAGGGACCTGCTAGGGTTGCCAACCTCTAGGTAGTAGCTGGAGATCGACTTCTATTGCATCTGATCTCCAGCTAATAAAGATCAGTTCACTTGGAGAAAATGGCCACTTGGGCAATTGGACTTTAAGGCATTGAAGTCCCTCCCCTCCCCAAACCCCACCCTCCTCAGGCTCCTCCCCAAAAACCTCCCACCGTTGTCGAAGGGGGACCTGGCAACCCTAGACCCGGCACCCCTACCCCAATGGGGACCCAGAGCACCCTGCATTGTTCTCTTCTCCTCCATTTTATCCTCATAACAACCCTGTGAGGTAGGCTGGGATGACAGTGTGACTGGCCCAAGTTCACCCAGCAAGCTTCCGTGGCAGAGTGGGGTTTGGGGCCTCCTCGATCTTAGTCCGACACTCTAACCACCATACCATGCTGGCTTCTGCTTTAGAGGAGCTCTTGCTTATTTATTTACTATATTTACAGTCCACCTTTTCCCCGAGACTCAAAGTGGCGCGCTGGTCTCTTGGTCCGGCACGGTCTGTGGCTCTCCTTGCGCCGCCCGAGTCCTTGCCCAGGGGCCCGTCACAGAGACAACAGTCTGGGCTTTGGAAAAAACTTCCCCGGCTCGTTTTGTTCTCCGCCGGCTGGCCGGAGTAGTTTGGCACTGCGGCGCTAATTCTGGCAGACCTGATGGGCTGCAGCTTGCAAATGGCGGCATTATGCATTCCGTGTGGCCGGAGCCCGCAAGCTTTCGACGGGGCCAGGAATTGGAAGTGACGGCACGATAACGCACGGGCCATTAGCAGTCATTTTTCACTCGCGAGCAGAGCTCCGCTCCGTACCGATGCCGTCCGGGCAAGAGGGTGTGTGGAGTTTGGAAGGAGTGGGGTGGGGAGAGGAGGGCGGAGAGAGATCTGTGCAAGGCATTCATTAGCGTTTGGGCTGTTTCATATTTGTGCCAAGAAGCAAACATGAGGGAGCTCGGCTTTGCACGACAAAACTCACCGACGTTCCCCAGCTGTTCAGATTTAAAGGCAGCCTACCGAAGGCCTGCAGTTGGCCGGGACAATTTCGCCGAGCAAAGCAACCGAGGAAACAGAGGCCGTTTCCCAGATTCGGTAACCTTTCTTTAAGTCAATAAGTTCTGCAGATGACTAGATGGCAACTTTGAAAGAGGACAGTCACACAGTCAAGGCTGAACATTGATAATGCGCAGCAGTACCCTCACACTACCAAATGTACAGCGTGCCCCACTGATCATGGTTGTACCCATCTACCATACTGGGGGAAGCTGTCTCTCTCTCTTTCTCTGTGTCTTTCTCTCTGTGAGAGCCAGCGTGGTGTAGTGGTTAACAGCGGTGGTTTGGAGTGGTGGACTCTAATCTGGAGAACCGGGTTTGATTCCCCACTCCTCCCCATGAGCGGCGGAGGCTAATCTGGTGAACTGGATTTGTTTCCCCACTCCTCCACATGAGCGGCGGACACTAATCTGGTGAACCAGGTTGGTTTCCCCACTCCTACACATGAAGCCAGCTGGGTGACCTTGGACTCGTCACAGTTCTCTCCGAACTCTCGGAGCCCCACCAACCTCACAGGGTGTCTGTTGTGGGGAGGTTATTGTGAGCCAGTTTGATTCTTAAGTGGAAGAGAAAGTCTGCATATAAAAGCCAACTCTTCTTCCTCCCTCACTGGAAGTCTTTAAGCAGAGGCTGGATGAACACTTGTCGGGGATGCTCTGCTCTGAAAAGAGGTTAGGACTATATGGCCTGTATGGCCCCTTCCTACTCTATGATTCTATTCTATGATTCTGTGGGTGAAAACACATGGTCACTTTAGCCTCCTTTATTCCCTGTTTCAGCCAGGATCGAACGCATGTTCGACAAAACGCAAGAAATCAAAACTTTTTTTCTTGCGAGATAAGAAGTTCGTAACGCTGCCGCTGTAATTCTCTGCAGACAGGCCGTCTCCTGGTTTTAATAAAAATCTCATTTTCCTAAACGGTCCCATGTGGCCAAAGTATTGTTCGTGGAGTTTAATAGAAGAAGGATATTGTATAACACCCCCCCCCAAACCCTCAGGTGGTCTGGATTCTTCAGAGCAGCTATGGGGCAGGGAGAGGGGAGAACTCTGCTCTATGAACCAAAGAATATGAGGAACTCTTCTTTTTATTCTCTAGGATTACAAAATATTTTAAAGTGCTGTCAAGCCGCTTCCGATTCATGGTGCCCCTATGAATCAGTGTCCTCCAAAACATCCTATCGTTAACAGCCTTGCTCAGGTCTTGCAAATTGAGGGCCGTGGCTTCCTTTATGGAGTCAATCCATCCCTTGTTGGGTCCTCCTCTTTTCCTGCTGCCCTCAACTTTTCCTAGCATGATTGTCTTTTCCAGTGACTCTTGCCTTCTCATAATGTGACCAAAATATGACAGTCTCAATTTAGTCATTTTAGCTTCTAGGGTCAGTTCAGGCTTGATCTGATCTATAACCCACTGATTTTTTGGGGGGAGTGGGCAATCCACGGTATCCAGAACACTCTTCTCCAACACCACATTTCAAAGGAATCTACTTTGTTCCTATCAGCTTTCTTCAATGTCCAGCTTTCACACCCCTACGTAGTAATAAAAAATCATCTTGGATATTTAGGATGGGGAATGGCAAGATAGAACCAAAACAGTGGCAGAAAACGGTACAGAAGAGTCTTGGTTAGAGTTGGCAGGTCTCAGGTAGGATTGGGAAATTCCTGGATTTGGGGATGGAGCCTGTAGATGGGAAGGTTTGGGGAAGGGAGGGATCTTAGAAGGTAATGGTACCATAGAGTCCTACCTCCAAAGCGGCCGTGTTCTCCACGGGAACTGACCTCTGTCCTCTGGAGATCAGCTGTAATTCCAAGAGATCTCCAGGCTCCACCTGGAAGCTGGCAACTCTAGTCTCAGGGTGAAAGCAGAAATTTCAGGGTTTTAGCAGCCAGGCTTGATTAAACTGGATGCCAGTGACGCAAAAAAATTCCACTGTTCAACTTTGTTATTCACATGGTTTCACTGTGAAGACACACAGCATGCATTCTTGTTATGGACCTCTGGCATGATAACACACACATAAGAAACATACGGAAAGCCCTGCTAGATCAAGCCAACGCTCGTCAAGTCCAGCAGTCTGTTCACACAGTGGCCAACCAGGTGCCTCTAGGAAGCCCACAAACAAGACGACTGCAGCGGCATTATCATGCCTGTGTTCCACGGCACCTGATATAATAGGCATGCCCCAATGAAACTGGTGAGAAAGAATGTTCTACCACATTAAGATGGCAGGGCCAGCCTATCCATTACGTTCACCTTGGAGATTGCCTAGGGTGCCAGTGGAGTAGGGGCACCAAAATAGGGATGCCAGCCTCCAGGTGGGAAAGAAACAGCAACAGGACAAATTATCAATGCAGTTATATATATTGGGTGCAAAAATATATATATACAGTGACTACATAAATAACAAACAATACATAAAAGATAAAAATGACAAAAATTCACTTAATAAAGGTAAGTACTAAACGTTATAACTATCACTGATATGTCAATTTTCTTTTACAGAGTTCGAGCTTCCAGGTAAGTGCAAATGTCCCAAAGTATATTGCAGGCAAGTAAACAGCTGGAAAGAAGATGAAGATGGACGTGTTGTCCAGATTGTTGTCCATGTTTCGCCAAGGCTTCGTCAGCTGATCACTCAATAAGAATTCTTGTTACATATACATGACCATAATAGGTACAATTCCAACTGCCAAAGGGCTTCGTGATGAATCAATGTGAGAATGTATCATTGATTCATCACGAAGCCCTTTGGCAGTTGGAATTGTACCTATTATGGTCATGTATATGTACAAGAATTCTTATTGAGAGAGTGATCAGCTGACGAAGCCTTGGCGAAACGTGGACAACTATCTGGACAACACGTCCATCTTCATCTTCTTTCCAGCTGTTTACTTGATGCAATATACTTTGGGACATTTGCACTTACCTGGAAGCTCGAACTTTGTAAAAGAAAATTGACATATCAGTGATCTTTTCCACTTTTGGACCAGCTCTTACAAAGACTGATATTATTACTGGAAAGTGTTAAAGATCTAGAGAGAAACATTAGACATAGATTTGTTGTATATTATGTTCTTTGACTTGTTCTTTGATACTTGTTGTACTATGTTCTCTTGTTTGACTATCGCTCACTTGTAGATACTGCTTGCGCTACTTTTTGTATTGATTTTCTTCTTTTGAATATATGTATAGAACTGAGCCTAGTGTTGATCATTTTTGCATAACCTCCAGGTACTAGCTGGAGACCTCCCGCCATTACAACAGATCTCCAGCCTATCGAGATCAGTTCCCCTGGAGAAAACGGCCGCTTTGGCCATTGGACTCTATGGCATCGAAGTCCCTCCCCTCTCCAAACCCTGCCCTCCTCCGGCTCTACCCCCAAAATCTCCAGGTATTTCCCAACCCGGAGCTGGCAACCCTATTGAGGGAGGAAAAGTCAGGCTCCGGGCACAGAATGAGCAACAACCGTAGGGTTCTTGGTGTAACATAGAGATAATCTGGAAACGACAATTCGGGCTTTGGTGACAGCACTTTTCGGCAGCTAGAAATGATCTGATCCTGTCAATGGGGATGGATGGCGACTGAGGAAGCAGGCGAGACTGGCACCCATTCCTCCGAGCGTCCTTCTTCTTTCCCCCCCCCTGTTGTTTATTGCTTCGGAAGATCAGACGAGGCCAAGATAAAACTTCTTACAGAATATCAGGGGAAAGAGCGGGCTTACAGCAACGAATGTGCTTCCAGGGCCTCTGCGGTTTTTTTGCCCCTTTTGTTGTCTTTGATTTCGACACGGTGGCTTTAATCAGGCAATTTGAGAGGACTCGGAAATGATTCATTCCGGCACATTCCTCCCTCTCGTTCGCTCATTAATGTGGGTTTTAAAGGATTCGCAGAGAGCAGGGGCTGCCTTGATTTTGTTTTCCGAGCTAATAACCCGATGCGGGAATCATCCATTTTGCGACTGACAAGGTCTGTCCTCAAACCAAATTGTCTTTCCTGCATGCGGATCTCGTCCACCCCATTTCTTCTGGGGGAAATTACATTTTAGAGGAATAAAATAATACAAAATGCCTTTTTTAAAGTGAGCCCGTTAGCGTCCTTCGCCAGCGGTTAGGCGTTGATTCGCTTTCTCTTCGCCAGGTTGCCTCTTGCTCTCATGTTGAGCAGAGGTGGGGTCCCTTTTACCAACTTTGTTGACCGCATGGCACTCTGTAGGATGAACAGGGTGGGCCCCAGTTTTTGAGGGTCTCTAGTGACACTCCCTGTTACTATGTATGGGTGTGAAAGCTGGACAATGAAGAAAGCTGATAGAAACAAAGTAGATTCCTTTGAAATGTGGTGTTGGAGGAGAGGGTTACAGATACTGTGGACCACCGAAAAAACAAATCAGTGGGTTATAGATCAAATCAAGCCTGAACTGACCCTAGAAGCTAAAATGACTGAGGATGTCATATTTTGGTCACATTATGTGACCAAAGAGTCACTGGAGTGACAAGAGTCCAGTGACAAGAGGACATTGATTCATGCCTCCCTACAGCCCTCCTGCTTGGCTATCACAGTCAACAGGAGGGGCCGTGGCTCAGTGGTAGAGCATCTGCTTGGCATGCAGAAGGTCCCAGGTTCAATCCCCAGCATCTCCAGTTAAAGGGACTAGGCAAGTGGGTGATGTGAAAGACCCCTGCTTGAGACCCTGGAGAGCTGCTGCCGGTCTGAGTAGATAATACTGACTTTGATGGACCAAGGGTCTGATTCAGTATAAGGCAGCTTCATGTGTTCATGTGTCCCATTGCCTGATGGAAGAGTTGTGTAGAGCAGCTGTTCTCAAATGTTAGCAAACTGGGTTCATTTTTATATTATTTCCCCCCCCCCACTCTATTCTCACATAGACCCTCCTCCATGGATTTGGAAGGTAGGTGACTGTGGGCATTGGTGGTCTAAGAGCTCTGTCCTTCAGAAGAGGCATAGTTAAATTGTGGAACTCCCTGCCCCAGGATGTGGTGATGGCTGCCAACTCGGAAGGCTTTAAGAGGGGATTGAACATGGACATGTTCATGGAGGAGAGGGGTAGTCATGGCTACAATCATGATGCTTACTCATTCTCTCCAGGATCAGAGGAGCATGCATATTATATGAGGTGCTGTGGAGAACAGGCAGGATAATGCTGCTGCAGTCGTCTTGTTTGTGGCTTCCTAGAGGAACCTGGTTGGCCACTGTGTGAACTGACTGCTGGACTTGATGGGTGATCCAGCGTGGCTTTTCTTATGTTCTTATGTGTAAGAAGATTCTGTCCCCTACCCCTGTGGTGGTAAGTCCTTGCTCCCATACCTAGAGAACTTAAAGGGCTCTGTTTTTACATTATTGAGATGGGTGTGGCTTGCCCTCCGTAGTTTTATTATGCTTGGACTTTCTTAAACTCAATCACCATCGAGATTGTGCCAGGGTTGTTGGGCCAAAGACAGAGGCATATCCCTAGCCAATTTGCCACGGTTGGCAGTGCCAGAGGAAAGAACCATGCATACTGACTGCTCTGAAGAGGGCAGAAAAGTGAAGGTACGCAGTAGCAGAGGTCAACAACAAGAATTCAAAGAAAACAGAATTTTGCAAAAAAAAATGTGTATGAAATTTGTGAAAAGTAAAATACAAAAATAATTATATTTGTGCCACAATATGACACACAATTCCTCAGTACACCAGTACCTAATGTGTGAAAATACTTAACAGCTATTTACAAAGTCACACATCAAGAAATGAATTCACAGTAAGTGATGATTCTTAACAAATATAAGTAGAGTCACACAGCCAAATTACAAAGAATTCTTCAATACAAAGACGGGAATGCCGACTGATAGTTCCTATGGTCTTGAGTGTGTGAAGTAATTGAAATTCCTGTTTCGATTTCTTCATCCGTCCACACGGACCATAGCTTTTGAAACCAATTTTTTTCAGCAGATTCAAAATATGAATAAGTTATAAGAGAGAAGCATCCTGGATCATGTCCTTGGGTTGATAAATGTTATGGGTTGCACCACTGAATAATAAAAACTACCTTCCGAGTAGACTGAGCCAAAACAACTCACCGAGATTCAGGTTCGTTTTTGGCAATTTTTCAGTAGGAGCTGCACGCATAATCGGTTGTTTCCATCTTCTGTTGTCCTCCCTGCATCTCTTCTCTGTGCCACAGCCTGCCCTCACTGTCCTCGCCATCACTTGAAGGTAAACGACGGTCAAGGAAGCGAGGGCAGAGCAGAAGACGCTCTTTAGCCTCATTGACGTTTGCTAGCCTAAAGGGACGTTGTTGACCGAGTCACCCCATGCCATCTTGCCCGACCCACGCCGTGAATGGAATCACACGGCCCGCTGCAGCCAACCAGATAAAAGGGCAGTGAAGGCCAGAGAAGCCACAAACAAGAGAAAGTAAAGGAGGAACTCGATGCCGTCGAGCAGCTGTAGCCAGGGGAATGAAAAGCACCGAAACATTTACAGTCGATTCAGGAGATTAGTGTTTTTTGGTAATTAGCCACTGAGGTATGTTGAGTGTGTTAATTTTGAAGCCGCTCTCAAAATTAGAGCACATTTGCTGCGTCTGCGTTCATCTGAGCCTGGGCGGTTGAGTCCCCTCTCTCGAAGGGGCGGGGGGGGGGGGGACAGGCACACCAGCGGGTCCGTAGACGAATGAGTCGAAAGGGCAAAAGGCTTCCTCTTGTACGATATTGGATAATTTGTCAGGAAGCTTGCCGCAGGAGCGAGAGGGACATGGCAACTTTAACAGCCAGGCCCCCAAAGGGAATATATTTGTTAAACATTATAATTATCCTTCAGTGCTGATCTGTACAGCGATTCAATCCAGGCTGATGTGCATTACCATTTCTGAAATGATGCTTTCATTTAGATAAGGCACACAATTATACATCTTGATTAGGTCACTCTTCCCCGGAGCTTTGGGGTTATTTATTTTTACGAGTTACCCCGTCTTGCCAATTGTGCCTCAGAGCAGGGGGGGACGGGGAGTGCGTTTCTCGACTTCCAGAAGTCGTCACCTTTTGTCCTCCTTCGCTTTGGCAAAAAAAAACCCTGGACCGGCCCAACGAGCAGAGGAAATGCATGAAGAGAGGAGAAGAACAGCGCATCAAATGGATTTCCCGGTAACGAGGAAGGACTAAGTCGGGTGGCTGCAGGCCCTCTTTATGGCCCAGTGTAGGGTTGCCAACTCTGGGTTTGGAAATTCCTGGAGATTTGGGGGTGGCTCCTGGGGGCACTCTAGAGGGCAGGGTTTGGGAAGGGGAGTAGTGTATAAGGCCATAGAGCCTGCCCTCCGAAGCAGCCATTTTCTGCAAAGGAATTGATCTCTGTCATCCCGAGATGAGTTGTAATTCTAGGAGATCTCCAGTTCCTACCTTGGGTTTGGCCTATCTGTCTGTCTGTCCGTCCGTCCGTCCGTCCATCCGTCCATCCATCCATCCATCCATCCATCCATCCATCCATCCATCCATCCATCCATCCATCCATCCATCCATCCATCCATCCATCCATCCCCTCTGTCTGTCTGTCTGTCTGTCTGTCTGTCTGTCTGTCTGTCTATCTAGCTATCTAGCCATCTATCTAGCCATCTATCTAGCCATCTAGCCATCTATCATCTATCTATCTATCATCTATCTATCTTCTTCATCACCATCATCATCTTCTATCATCAATCATCAATCATCAATCATCTTTCATTTACAAAATGTGTATGCTGCCTTTCTGTCCTTACAAGAGCCACCAAGGTGGCCAACAATTTTAAACATACAGAATAAGAACATAAGAAAGGCCCTGCTGGATCAGACTAAGGTCTAGTACACATTTATACCACCCTTTCTCCAAGGAGTCCTGAACTGGCAGTGTACATAGATCTCTCTTCCTGTGCTTTATCTTCACAACAGCCCTGTGAGATAGGCTAGGCTGAGAGAGAGGGTGACTGCTCCAAGTCCATCAAGGAAGCTTCGTGGAAAAAAGAGAGGATTTGAATCCAGGTATCCCCCATCCTAGACTGAAGCTGTAACCACTAGACTTCACTAACCCTCCATTTACAATCTGGGAAAAGCTTCCATACCCCCCCCCCATAGTGTGCATGTGTTCTCTCCCAACTTCCGATTTCCCCATTTGACAATCAGCTGTTAATAATCTGCAGGTGACAGCCGAGAAGCATTTGCCACTTGGAGAGAATGGATGACTCATTCTGACATCTCCATTTGCTGACGAAAAAGCTGCAGAGAGGGAGGGGGATTTTGTATCGTGGTAAGAAGAAAAAGCCTCTGTCACTCACAGATATTTATTTGTGACTATTATCCCTTTATTTTTTTTGCAAGTTGAGGAACCACTGGCACATGAAGAGGAATTCAAAATTTGCCTTCTTCTTTTCCCACCTCCACTCCCTTTGGAAAGTCATACATTTCCATAGCCTGACCAAGCATTGGGGTAGTCAACCTCCAGGTGGTGGTTGGTTATCTGGGATTACAAACGATCTTCAGGCAACAGAGATCAGTTCACCTGGAAAAAATGGCATTATACCCCATTTCAGTCCCTCCCCTCCCCTCACCCTGCCCTCCTCAGGCTCCACCCCCAAAATCTCCAGGTATTTCCCAACCTAGAGCTGGCAACCCTACCAAGCATGGAAATGTGTCTTTTAATACTGCTTTTTCAAATGCAGGAAGCTATATTTACTGTGTGTTCTAATTATCTCATTAAGCTTATGTGGCATTATTAATATTACTAATTAAAGAGCACATTGGCACCTCTTTCAGTTTCCAGGATCCGAGGCTGGCGCCTCCAAGTGTAAATGGTGTCAAAATACAGAATAATCAGGCTGCCATGTATGTACACAGTATGACAGACCAGGCACGGGGTTGCCACTGAAAAGGGCATCTTCGTAGCACACTCTCCCCCTTATTCTTGTAACATGTAATTTCATATACTCTGGGGTGGCTTTTTGTATATGTCCATATATCTGCCCTGGATCACTGGCTATCACTTTGAGGGGATAGGGCAGAAAATGGTGGAATTAGTGAAACTGCACATTAAGTTAGAAGAAGAAGAACAAGAAGAGTTGGTTTTTATATGCCGACTTTCTCTACCACTTAAGGGAGAATCAAAGCAAGTTACAATTGCCTTCCCTAGGTAGGTGGGACTGGGAGAGCTCTAAGAGCTGTGACTAGCCCAAGGTCACCCAGCTGGCTTCATGTGTAGGAGGAGGGAAACCAACCCAGTTCACCAGATTAGCGTCCGCTATTCATGTGGAGGAGTGGGGAATTGAATCCGGTTCTCCAGATCAGAGTCCACCGCTCCAAGCCACCGCTCTTAACCACTACACCACGCTACACAGAGATGCCATTTTATGTGGCAGCTGTGCATATGTGGTTGTAGCATGTAGCTTGACCCAGAGATTGGAAAGACTCTTCACTCCAGTACTCTTCACTCCAATGGCAGATCTCTACTCTAAACATGTGTCAATTTTTATATCAGTTTAACTGATGTGGCTCCACCCTTTCAAATAAATAAACAACTTGGTCACAATATTTCTGATTTTTTACCATTCGCAAATCTAAATGTGCATATTGAAACATTTTCTAGAAAAGCAGTCGATAGAGTAAATAAACAATAGTTTGTGCAAAGAAGTCCAAAGAATTTTATGCATGGCTGTTTCCCTCGCCGTCACCCCTCTGGCAACTTTGGGTCTTTGTTTGGATTATGCATGCCGTTTCCGACCGCCAGAGGTCGCCTCGCTCTCCCCCTGCGTTTCCCCGCACTTTGCCCGTGTTTTCAGAGACCTATTTTATCTCAAATTTGAAAACACGGGCAAAATGCGGGGAAACGCAGGGGGAGAGCAAGGTGACCTCTGACGGTCGGAAACGGCATGCATAATCAACAAAAAGACCTGAAGTCATTAGAGGGGTGACGGCGAGTGAAACAGCCACGCATAACAGGCCTAAATTAGGGATTTAGGAGACGTGCAGTACAATCCTATGCAGAGTTGCTCCAATCTAAGCCCTTTGTAATGAATGGTCTTAGACCAAGGTAACGCTCCTTAGGATTGCACTGGTAGTTATCTGTCTGTGGGGCACAAGTACCAGTTCCGTGCATGCTTACTTGGAAGTAAGCCCCGTTGAAATCAGTGGGGCTTATTTCTAAGAAAATATGGGATAGCATTGAGCCATAAGCAGGTGTAAATCCAAGAGGGTATTTAATTGGGTTAAGGATTGGCTTGTCTAAACATCGGTGGGTCTGTCCCAAATAGTGTTCATGATTCGACTAGCTCACTTGGAGACTTTCTTGCCCAGATGGACCAATACAGAAGTTTCCTTCATTGAAACGGCCCGTGTTCTGGGCTTCCGGACCCACTGGGAAAATCAATCTTTGTCAAAACTCCCGGGCTCTGGCTGGACTGGAAATATCATGAGGTCAGTCGGTTTTAGTGATATTTCAGCGTTTCTGCGGAGAGTCCCCCTCCGGAGTTCGGGAACACTGCTGATGCGCGTAGAATTTGAATTGTGTCTTATTTTCAAAAAGCCTGCCGCCCGCTGCTGCTTCAGATTGGTTTTTATTTGGATCTGCAGCTGTTCCTCGAAATCTGTGCCAATTCATGTGGCACTTGTGTGACAAACAGGACTTGCTTCATCATGCAGGAGTGAACATGAGTGGTGGTGGAAGTGATCAGTTCATTGAAAGGGTCTTGGGCAGCAGGTGCCGAGAAAGAGCTCTGGCGGAGACCTTAAGGAGAACCTGCTGGGCCTTGACATTTCAATAGCGTTACTGGGTATAAGGCAGCTTTGCGGGTTCATGCGAATTTTACAGTATTATGTGTGTGTGAAGTGCTGTCAAGGGTTTCCAAGGCAAATGGTTAAGAGGTGGTTTGCCATTGTCTTCCTTAGTGGTCTCCCATCCAAGTACCGACCCTGCTTAGCTTCCAACATGGCGACCCCAGCAAGGGGCTTTCAAGGCAAGTGAGAAGCAGAATTGGTTTGCCATTGCCTTCCTCTGCAAAGTCTTCCTCGGTGGTCTCCCATCCAAGGACCGACCCTGCTTAGCTTCCGAGATCTGACGAGGTCAGGCCATGCTATACCATTCCTCTTCCCATTTTATAATATTCTCCTTTATTATTTTATATGACACAATGACCAATGTACATGTTTCATGTTGGCCAGAGGCATTCAATAATTTTTAAGGGTGCTGAAGATTCCATTTGGTTCCCATTTTTTAAACAGGTGCCTCTGATGAAACAGGTTGATCAGTCTGTGCATTGGAGGTGGAAAGTGCTGTCAAGTCACAGCCAATTTATGGCGACCCCAGCAAGGGGCTTTCAAGGCAAGGGAGAAGCAGAGGTGGTTTCCCACTGCCTTCCTCTGCAGAGCCTTCCTTGGTGGTCTCCCACCCAAACACTGACCCTGCTTAGCTTCCAATTTATGATGACCCAGCAAGGGGCTTTCAAGGCAAGGGAGAAGCAGAGGTGGTCTGCCACTGCCTTCCTCTGCAGAGCCTTCCTTGGTGGTCTCCCACCCAAACACTGACCCTGCTTAGCTTCCAATTTATGATGACCCAGCAAGGGGCTTTCAAGGCAAGGGAGAAGCAGAGGTGGTCTGCCACTGCCTTCCTCTGCAGAGCCTTCCTTGGTGGTCTCCCTTCCAAGTTCTGTCCCTGCTTAGCTTCCAACATATGGCAACCCCAGCAAGGGGCTTTCAAGGCAAATGAGAAGCAGAGGTGCTTTGCCATTGCCCGCCTGCAGGGCCTTCCTTGGCAGTCTACCATCCTAGTACCAATGACAGCCCTAATAAATGGGAGGGACTGTGGCTCAGTGGTAGAGCATCTGCTTGGCATGCAGAAGGTCCCAGGTTCAATCCCCGACATCTCCAGTTAAAAGGGACCAGGCAAGTAGGTGATGTGAAAGACCTCTGCCTGAGACCCTGGAGAGCCGCTGCCAGTCTGAGTAGACAATACTGACTTTGATGGACTGAGGGTCTGATTCAGTACAAGGTAGCTTCATGTGTATTCATGTGTTCAAATGGCCACATACCGAACCTTTTATTTACAGAAATACGTATACCCCTTTTCAAATGCAAATTGTTGGAAGCTGCTTCCAGCCAATTAAAGCATGCAAGACCCAATACAATCATTTGAATTAAATTGAATTAAAAGGCAATAAAATAAAAGGGACAGTGAGGGAGGCGTGGCTGGATCAGGACTGATTTCCTTGTGCAGGTAGAGAAGGCTTTCTGATGTCAGGACGGTAAGCTGGCTTTGATCGTTTCTGGATCTTTATTATGCGAAGCAGGCCACTGCGTTTACTGGAGGAAGATAGATCCAGGGAAATCTGAAATGGTTCAGCTACACCTGCACCGTTTTCTGAACTTGCGCAAGCCCTTTCGAGTCATGTTTTTAGCTTCAGTGGTCTTTGGGGAGCATTCTGGGGAAGTGGCTCTTAGCAGGCTGATGAGCTAAGGCCAAAGAGAAGTTGGTAATTATCTGCTCCCGTAAAGATGGATCAAGCACAAGGATTGCCTTTTCCAGTAAGGACTTAGTGAGTAGCATGACACACTTTGCAGATGAATGTACGGAGAGTTCTCACCTGCGTGGTCACCGTGGAAACCCCTTCTGGATCCAATTGGTTCGGGAAAGTCTTTCTGCAGGGCAAAACGACATTTTGAAGGCTGGAGAACACACGAGGTTGCTGCTGAAAATGGCAGGATTGTGTTGCTTCCTCCAGCATGAGAGAGCCAGAGTGGTGTAGTGGTTAAAAGCGGTGGTTTGTAGTGGCGGACTCTAATCTGGAGAACTGGGTTTGATTCCCCACTCCTCCACATGAGCGGTTAATCTGGTGAACCGGGTGGGTTTCCCCACTCCTCCACATGATGCCAGCTGGGCGACCTTGGGCTAGTCACAGCTCTTTTAGAGCTCTCTCATCCCCACCTACCTCACAGGGTGTCTGTTGTGGGGAAGGGAAGGTGATTGTAAGCTGGTTTGGTTCTTCCTTAAGTGGGAGAGAACGCCGGCATATAAAAACCAACTCTCCTCCTCCTCCTCCTCCTCTTCTTCTTCTTCTTTTTCTTCTTCTTCTCTCCTCCACTAAGATTGAGTACTACATAAAGAACGCTGTGATCACTGTGCTGTAACATTCCTGGCCCCTGTGAGCAGAATAAGGGTGGGATATGGTGACAGCACTGGGTTGCCAACCTCAAGATTACAACTGATCTCCAGGCGACAGAGATCAATTCCACTGGAGAAAATGACCACTTTGGAAGGTAGACTCTATGGCATTATACCCCATTGAAGTCCCTCCCCTCCCCAATCCCCACCCTCCTCAGGCTCCACCCCCAAAATGTCCAGGTATTTCCCAACCCAGAGCTGGCAACCCTATGTCATCACCATTACTGGCGGAGAAGATGTACGCGTGGAATTGGTGCTTATGGCTGCAGACGTGTGTTTTCAAGGATGACCTGGTTAAATTGTGGAACTCCCTGGCCCAGGATGTGGTGATGGCTGCCAACCTGGAAGGCTTTAAGAGGGGAGGGGACATATGCAACGAAATGAAAAACTTCTGAGGTACCAGATAAGACCGTTTGGATAGACAAAATGATGGAACTGGCTGAAATGGCAAAATTAACTGCATTAATAAATTAAAAAGAAAATACTGAATTTTTGCGAGAATGGGAGGCATGGATAACATATTGTGCAACTGAACTTAAATTGGGAAATATTAAGGGATATGAATTAATCTAATTCAAAATGTTAGGAGAAACTATATTACCAAAGTTAAAAAATGTAATGTAAGATTGACTGTTTTGGTTTACTATAATGAATTAGAATTGAATACAAAGAGAGAATCATGGATATTAAATGGACTGAGGAGGGGAGAGGGGAAGTTAAATATATATATTTGCTTAGAGATAAGATAGATAATTTTTATATTATGTACGTTCTGAATTGAAAAATAACTAAGATTGTAAGTCAATTTGAAAATAAAAAAAAATATTAAAAAAAAGAGGGGAGGGGACATGTTCATGGAAGATAGGGATATTCATGGCTACTAGTAAATATGGTTAGTAGTCATGATGCATATCTGTTATCTCCAGTCTCAGAGGTGCATGCCTATTATATTAGGTGCTGTGGAACACAGGCAGGAGAATGCTGCTGCATTCATCTTGTTTGTGGGCTTCCTGGAGGCACCTGGTTGGCCGCTGTGTGAACAGACCGCTGGACTTGATGGGCCTTGGTCTGATCCAGCAGGGCCTTTTTTATGTTCTTAACATAGGCAGGATAATGCTGCTGCAGTCATCTTGTTTGGGGGCTTCCTAGAGGCACCTGGTTGGCCACTGTGTGAACAGACTGCTGGACTTGATGGACCTTGGTCTGATCCAGCAGGACCTTTCTTATGTTCTTATGACAACCCTACTGTCAGCTGCCCAGGGGACTGCCAAAGCTAAAGGATAATTTGGGGTTGGGCTGTCCAAGGGCCATCGGGGCATTGCCCCTTTCTTATAAAGAAACCATCTTGGAGAAAATCAGCATAGCCATGGCCTCAACCAGATATAAACGCTTATTTCAGTCGCACACTCTTGGACTGATTTCCCTCCTGAACCTTTTCCACTCATTTTCCCTGCCTTCTCTTAGCTTTTCAGATGATATCCTGAGGGTATATGCCAAACCATCTTGTTTGAGGAGACGGTTTCCCAAAAAGCAGGTGCAAAAATCTGTCCGCTTGGTTCATCTTTATCCCACCCTTCCTCCCAAGCATTGAGGGTTGCTTACATAATTCTCCCCTCCATTTTATCTTCACAACAACAATGCATAATCAAACTGCTTGTCGACCGGGTTGCAGACCACATTGTTCTTTTGGCCACTGGCGGAGTGCATTGATTGTGTGGCCTTGGCCTTTGATCGCCCAGGAAGTGAGAATATCGGTGGCTGATCGAGACGCATCTCCATGGTTCCAGCGATGAAGTTCTCATGTCTAGCAGCTTGATGACAGGAGATGTGCTGGGGACGCGAGAGGCTATGCTCTCCGTGCATGTGATGATCCCGAAAGTCACTTGATGCTTTTGGCAGCTTTCTTCCTCATTAAACATTAGAACGCGTCTGACTGGAGATTCACCCGTTTTCTGGTTCAGATGATGGGAAGCGTCAGGTTAGAGAAAGGCTCCACTAAGTCTGTGGTGGGGTCAGTGGAGATGCCTTGAATGATTGCAGGACAGACTGCGGGATGGCCCAATTTCAGGAGTGTTCGGATGTAACCTTTTACGCCCCCATGGGAAAGTGGTGGCCAGCTGGGCTATTCCTGGTTTTCAGTTATGTGCTATTGCAGACGCAGGGCACAACCCCAGCAGAGATAATAAGAAAAAGCAGTCAACATGACAACTTGAAACCCTGTTGACTGCAGTGGAATGGAAGCAAGGTTTTTCCTGGTCTGTATGACCTCCCCCCACCCCCTCTCTCTCTTATAAGAACATAAGAAAGCCCATGATGGATCAGACCAAGGCCCATCAAGTCCATCAGTCTGTTCACACAGTGGCCAACCAGGTGCCTCCAGGAAGCCCACAAACAAGACGACTGCAGCAGCATTATCCTGCCTGTGCTCCACAGCACCTAATGTAATAAGCATGCTTCTCTGTTCCTGGAGAGAATAGGTAGGCATCATGACTAGTATCCATTTTTACTAGTAGCCATGAATAGCCCTCTCCTCCATGAACATGTCCACTCCCCTCTTAAAGCCTTCCAAGTTGGCAGCCATCACCACCTCCTGGGGCAGGGAGTTGCACAATTTAACTATGTGTGAAGAAATATTTCCTTTTCTCTGTTTGGAATCTCTCACCCTCCAGCTTCAGCAGATGACCCCACATTCTGGTATTATGAGAGAGGGAGAAAAGCTTCTCCCTGCCAACTCTCTCCATACCTTGCATAATTTTTTAGACCTCTATCGTGTCTCCTGTTAACCGCCTTCTTTCCAAGCTAAACAGCCCAAAGTGTTTTAACCGCTCCTCGTAGGGCAGCTGCTCTAGTCCCCTGATCATTTATGGTTGTTCTTTTCTGCACCATCTCTAGCTCTGCAATACCTTTTTTAAGTGTGGTGACCAGAACCATACACAGTATCCCAAGTGTGGTCTCACCATAGATTTGTGCAAGGGCAGTACGATAGCGGCAGTTTTATTCTCTATTCCTTGTCTAATTATGTCCATCATGGAGGGAGGGGCTGTAGCTCAGTGGTAGATCATCTACTTGGCACACAGAAGGTCCCAGGTTCAATACCTGGCATTTCCAGTTAAAACAGATCACGTAATAGGTGATGTGAAGGACCTCTACCTGAGACCCTGGAGAGCCGCTGCCAGTCGGAGTAGACAGTACTGACTTTGATGGACCGAGGGTCTGATTCAGTATAAGGCAGCTTCATGAGCCCATGTGTTCTCTCTCTCTCAACAAAGCTAGGTTAGACTGGCTAGGAGAAAGTCATTCATGCTCTCAATAGCTGTCCCAGGTCCCAAGCAGAGATGTTCCTTAACCCACAGCTGATGTACATTAGGTAAGGTTTCTGATCTCCAGGTGGGGCCTGGAGATTTCCTGGGAGAACAGTCCCCCTGGAGGAAATGGTTGCTTTGGAGAGTGGACTTTCTGGCATTATATCTTGCTGAAGTCCCTCCCCAAACTCTACTGCCAAGTCTCCAGGAATTTCCAAAGCTGGAATTGGCAACCCTATATATGACAGAAGATGAGAGAGAGAGAGAGAGAGAGAGAGAGAGAGATTCTGGCAGCTAAATTTAGTCAAGTGCAGAGTTCCACTTTCTCTACCAGTTTGGGATTTGTGCCAGAGGGGAAAACAAGAAGGGCTGTGCAGAGAATAGCCAATCTTCCCCACCATGAGGGCTGATTTTTTGCTTAATGCATCCTCCTCATCTTCCTGAAAATCCAATTAAAAGCCTTATATTATGTCAGTGGAAATTTATGCCAATCCTAATATAGTCTAATAAGCCTTAAAATAGCACCCGGCTAGTGAGAAGCCCTGTGGTTTAATTTGATTCGGAGCCTAATAACCGTCTTGGAATGGAAGAAAATACCTCTCCCACCCGTTTTTATTTCTGTCTCCAAGTGCTTTCGTTCCTTTCTAGAAAGCGGTTTTTCTCTTTGTCCTGTGGCAGAAGGGGAAAATTACAAGGAACAAAATACGATCTTACGCGGTTACACCAGTCTACTGATTTCAGTGGGCTTAAAGGGGCATGCAGGAGATTGCACTACCAGCATCCTTTCTCATCACCGGTTGCTACAGTAGTTGGAATTCCCTCTTTATACCGACATTTGATTTTGCCTTTCCTTTTTTTATTTTTTTAAATATGTTTTTATTTTTATAACATAAAATATAAAACATAAAACAAGATAAACACATACAATAATAAAAAAACAAAAATACAAAAGAGTATCAATTATTTAAACTACTTAATACAATCAAAATTCAAAAATACCCTTTCAACCCACCACCCACCATAAAAAGTGACCCATCACCAGACATCCGGAGAAGTGTCTGAACAGTTGTGTGTGTCTGTAAAGTGCCTTCAAGTCGCAGCCGACTTATGGCGTTAGAAATTACAATATTGACAATAACATAAAAGTATAAATCTTATTTCTATAACTCATTAATTAAAATAGTAAAATCCATTTTTGCCAGTTTATCCCAATATGTGATGGCCTTCATCCATGTTTTTTTAAATTCTTCCATATCTTTTCCATGTAGGAATTCTGTTAGTTTGGCCATCCTCATATACATCCATAATTTCTTTCTCCAGTCACTAATTGAAGGTTTATTTACTTGCTTCCAAACTTTGGCTGTTATAATTCTTGCAGCAGCAAAACTGTATTGACATATGACCCTATCATTTCTATCCATTTTATCTTGTGGAATCCCCAATAAACAAAATGCGGGATTCCTTTTTACTCTAATATTAATCAAATTATTAGTTTCTCTTATTACTTTTTTCCAAAAACTTTTAATTTTTTTACATATCCACCATGCATGCATAAAAGTTCCTCTTTCCTTACCACATTTCCAGCATAGATCCATATCTCCTTTTTTCATTTTATTTATCATCACGGGAGTTATATATCATCTATAAAACATTTTATACAGGTTCTCTCTAATTTCGTTAGTGATTGTAAATTTAAATTCTTTCTTCTATACATTTTCCCATATTTCCAGGTCAATATTATATCCTAACTCTTTCATCCATTTCACCATTACTGGTTTAATTCTATCTTGCTCTAAATTTACTTCAATTAATAATTTATATATCCTAACTATATGGTTTTGCCTTTCCTGATCTGCTGTTGCTCTGTCTGTCGATCTTGTGATGCCCCTAATTTTCTCCATCCAGAAGTAGCGAATAAGTCCACCTTTAGCGTGAGAACTGAAACTGAACATAAGAACATCAGAAAACCCCTGCTGGATCAGATCAAGGCCCATCAAGTCCAGCAGTCTGTTCACACAGTGGCCAACCAGGTGCCTGTAAAAAAGCCCACAAGCAAGACGACTGCAGCAGCACCATCCTGCCTGTGTTCCACAGCACCTAATATAATAGGCATGCTCCTCCGATCCTGGAGAGAATAGTTATGCATCATGTCTAGTATCCACTTTGACTAGTGGCCATGGATAGCCCTCTCCTCCATGAACATGTCCACTCCCCTCTTAAAACCTTCCGAGTTGGCAGCCATCACCACATCCTGGGGCAGGGAGTTCCGCAATTTAACTATGTGCTATGTGAAGAAATACCTCCTTTTATCTGTTTGGAATCTCTCACCCTCCAGCTTCAGCAGATGTCCCCACATTCTGGCATTATGAGAGAGGGAGAAAAGCTTCTCCCTGTCCACTGTCTCCATACCATGCATAATTTTATAGACCTCTGTCATGTCTCCCCTTAACCGCCTTCTGTCCAAGCTAAAAAGCCCTTAGCATTGTAACTAGGGCTGTTGATTCGGTTCGGGCCGAACCGAAAACAGCCGAATTTCCCCCGATTCGGCTGTTTTTCAGTTCGGACGAACCGAACTCAAAAAAGGCGGGAAACAGGGGAGCCGAATTTGCCGACTTCGGGGGTTTGGCAAATAAATTCGGCAGATTCACCCCCCCGCGCCTTCACGGGGCTTCCATGAAGGCGCGGGGAGGGGGCCCTTTAAACAGGTCTGCGCCGGAGGCGCAGATCTGTTTAAAGGGCCCCTAGCGCAGAGAGCGCAGAGGGGTTTGACAGCCCCCCGCCAGCCTTCCCGGGAGTCCTGGCAAGGCTGGGGGGGTCTTTAGACCCCTCTGTGCTCTCTGCGCAGATGGCGCAGAGGGGCTTGACAGCCCCCCCCAGCCTTCCCGGGAGTCCCGGCAAAGCTGGGGGGGGCTTTAGACCCCTCTGTGCTCTCTGCGCAGAGAGCGCAGAGAGGCTTGACAGCCCCCCACCAGCCTTCTCGGGAGTCCCGGCAAGGTGGGCGGGGTTTTTTTTAAACCCCTTAGCGCTGCCTGCGCAGACAGCGCAGAGGGGCTTGTTGGGGGGCCCTTTAAACAGATGTGCGCCTCCCAGCTGGGAGGCGCAGATCTGTTTAAAGGGCCCCGCGTGCCTTCAGGGAATCCCCCTGAAGGTGCGCGGGGGGGTGAATTTTCCCCCAAACTCCGGATCCCCCCCGAATTTCGGGGATCCGAAGCGAGAAAGTTCGGACTTTGGCACGGCCCGAATAAAAACGGGCCGAATTTTGCCGAATCCGAATTCAACCGAATTTTTTTTCAACAGCCCTAATTGTAACCGCTTTTCGTAGGGCAGTTGCTCTAGTCCCCTAATCATTTTGGTTGCTCTTTTCCGCACCATCTCAAGCTGTGCAATATCCTTTTTTAGGTGTGGTGACCAGAATCTGGTTTTCCCCTTGATAGTCTTCCCTTTAGCCCTCCACAATTTCCCCTAAAGATCTACAAAATCATGATTTTTGTATCTGAGAGCTGCTAAGTAATAGCTAGGACAGCACTTCTAAATGACCTAAATCTCTTTTCAGATTCTGAGAAGCTGCTCTTTCTTCCCTCAGATGCTGATCCAGTTGTCTCCTATAGAGTGTCAGTCTGTGCCTTAGCAGCCAAGAGAATTCGGGCTGAAGCAGTATTTAATCAGGGCATTTAATGCATTTAATGAGTAGCATTTTTTGGTCAGACTGTTTTAATGTCATTATTTATAACTTGGTTTTTTAGGACAGATTGTAATGGCCTTCGGCCGCAAACAATAAACTTTATCGTCTTGTGTCGTAATAATAGCTAGGGAAAGTTGAAGGCAGTAGGAAAAGAGGAAGACCCAATATGAGATGGATTGACTCAATGCAGATCAGAAGCCTGTTAATGATAGGATATTGTGTGTGTGTGTGTGTGTGTGTGTGTGTTAAGTGCCGTCAAGTCGCTTCCGGCTCATGGCGACCCTACGAATGAAAGTCCTCCAAAATGTCCTGTCTTTGACAGCCTTGCTCAGATCTTGCAAATTGAAGGCTGTGGCTTCCTTTATTGAGTCAATTCATCTCTTGTTGGGTCTTCCTCTTTTCCTGCTGCCCTCAACTTTTCCTAGGATATTTTGGAGGTTGTTAATTCATGGTAAGAGAGCCAGGTTGGTGTAGTGGTTAAGGTGTCGGACTAAGATCTGGGAAACCCAGGTTCGAATCCCCAGTCAGCCGTGGAAACCTTCTGGGTGACCTTGGGTCAGTCACACACTCTCCGCCCTGACCCTGACTAATATGTGGATAGGAGACCTCCAAAGAATACCAGGGTCGTGATGCAGAGGCAGGCAATGGCAAACCGTTTCCGAATGTCTCTTGCCTTGAAAACCCTATGGGGTCGCCATAAGTCAGCTGTGACTTGACGGCAAAAACAACAACAACACAATTTGCCTGAAGTCGGAAGTGGCTTGACTAGATGGTGCATAACACACACACAAATGAAGGTACCGGCTGCCAAGGTGAGCGTTCCAAGAACTCGCTACGCCAGAGCTAAGCACCTTGCAGGCTTCCCTGGCTCCTCTGCAGTTAATCTAACATAGCTGCTGTGCAAGAAAAAAAATACTGTGGCGAGTTGGACTTGCTGGACAAAAGCTGTGGATTTTTTTTCTTTTTTTAAAAAAGAAGAGTTGGTTTTCATATGCCGACTTTCTCTACCACTTAAGGGAGACTCAAACCGGCTTACAATCACCCTCCCCACAACAGACACTCTGTGAGGTAGGTGAGGCTGAGAGAGCTCTAAGAGAGCTGTGACTAGCCCAGGGTCACCCCAGCTGGCTTCATGAGGAGGAGTGGGGAAACAAACCCGGTTTACCAGATTAGCCTCCGCCGCTCATGTGGAGGAGTGGGGAATCAAACCCGGTTCTCCAGATCAGAGTCCACCGCTCCAAACCACTGCTCTTAACTATTACACCACTCTGGTTCTCCAACAACTAAACCAGCAACTAAACATTTCTATTTACTGAAAATGTTTGTTCAGTTGGTTTTCTGTATGCTTTCTTTGTATTCCCCCCACCCCCAGGAGCAGGGGAGCTTAGGGTTGCCAGCTATGGAGATCTGGGGTTGGAGATTTGGGGGTGGATGAGCCTGGAGAGGGTGGGATTTGGGGGGGGGAGGGGGCCTCAGCGAGATATAATGCCATAGAGTCCACCTTCCAAAGCAGCCATTTCCTCCAGGGGAACAGATATTCTTTCGTCTGTAGACAAGTTGTAATTCCAGGAGATCTCCAGGCTCCATGGGGAGGTTGGCAGCCCTAGCTTAGTAGTTCCTTGCAGGCTCTGCCCCTTTTCACTGGGGTTAGGGTTGCCAGGTCCCTCTTTGCCACAGGCAGGGCCGGATTTAGGTTTGATGAGGCCCTAAGCTATTGAAGGTAATGGGGCCCTTTATATGTCTAGCTGTCCTTTGTCAACAACAAATTGTCGCTATTTTTTGTGTTGAATATATGCTATATGGTAATTTATGGACCTAATAGGTATCTAAAGCCATTTGCACATAACAAAATATGTATTTTATCAAAGTAATTGTTGAACTGAAATACAATTAAGAAGAAGTATATTAATAGTGAAATAATTATTATTTCCTTTAAATTTTTTGGGGCCCCCAAGAGAGTGGGGCCCTAAGCTATAGCTTGTTTAGCTTATACGTAAATCCGGCACTGGCCACAGGTGGGCGGTTTTTGGGGCAGAGCCTGAAGAGGGCAGGTTTTGGGGAGGGGAGGGACTTCAATATCATAGAATCCAATGGCCAAAGCGGCCATTTTCTCCAGGTGACCTGATCTCTTTCGGCTGGAGATCAGTTGTAATAGCAGGAGATCTCTAGCTAGTACCTGGAGGTTGGCAACCCTATCACGTCTGCAATAAACAGCAATGTTTTCAGCTTTTAAAAGTCGACCCCTTCCCAGTTTTGTCACAGATTTGTGGTCTGCATAGTGCACGTTTTCTTTTGCCAGTTGGCATCATGCTATAGGGTAGCGGGGTTTTCTCCCTTTCAGTAGTCTATCTCTGTTCCCTGGTTTGCAGAGCCCCCTTCTTTCCAGGCCTCGAAGGGGTGGCACGGCCAGTTGGCACTGGCTGGCTGGCACCCCTTTCCCTCTGGCCTAGCTCGCGGCGGTCTGCCATATTAAGGATGCTTTGTAAACCCGCTAATCCTCCAATGTGGCTCAGACTGGCAAAGCTGCCACTTTCTTTTGGCAGCAGTCGGAGGGCCAGTAATGTCCCGTGTCCAATCGATTACCCTCCATTCTGCCGTCGCTTGCTTTGCATGGCTTCTGCTGGCACAGAGTAGATTGTTTTGTCAGGTTTGCTTGGAGGCTGGGGGCAGGGAGCCACCAAGGATGCAATCCTAGAATGGTGGAAGAAGACGAAGGCGCGGGGTTGTTTTTTAAAAGTGCGTAGATGTTGAAGAAGAAGAAGGCCATTTATGCATGGTCAATTTTGATCCTTGCTCAAAACTCTTTTTTAAAATGCGACTTTAAAAATGCCTATTCACAGTCCTAACGCAAAAGGAGAAATTCCACCCCCCTTTGCCTGCTCCTTTGTTCCTGTTTGCATAGCCATTAGCATGTGCATAGCTAACCCGCCACTGTTATTTTGCATGGTTCCTTCAGGGGGATTCTTCACGGTGAACACCAAAGGTCGCGTTAAATGGGCTCTTTAGTAATGTGAAGCAGATATGTGCTGGCTTCGCAGTCATTTCCGGAATGATGGTTCAGCATGAAAAATTTAAAAAAAATATACGGGGCAATTCAGCCTGGAACGCGCTGCTAATTACCATGCATAAATGGCCGAATAGTTGGTTTTTATATGCCAACTTTCTCTACCACTTAAGGGAGAATCAAACCGGCTTACAATCACCTCCCCCTCCCCACAACAGACACCCTATGAGGTAGGTGGGGCCAAGAGAGCTCTAACAGAGCTGTAACTTGCCCAAGGTCACCCAGCTGGCTTTGTGTGTAGGAGTGGGGGAACAAATCCAGTTCACCAGATTAGCCTCCGCCGCTCATGTGGAGGGGTGGGGGAACCGAACCCGGTTCTCCAGATCAGAGTCCACTGCTCCAAACCACCGCTCTTAACCACTACGCCACGCTGGCTCTCTGGTAGTGTTGGGGCATGGGGACATGGTGGTTCGGGGGAAATAAAGGCTCAGCGGCTTTCACATTCACGGGGAACTGAGCCCCAGAAACGTTGATAATCTTCGTAAGAATCCAAGCAACCAGTTCTGCTTTTGAACAGAACAAATAAGGCCTCAGGTTGTGATGGTAGAGGGTTTGTATGGCAAAAATTATGCAAGAGCTGCAAATATGGGACTGGGGGACGCCAGGAGATCTCCAGGCCCCACTTGGTGGGTTGCAACTCGATTGACTAGACTTCCAGATTGGTTAACTCTTTCTTGGGTTGCCAACCTCCAGGTGTTAAGTGAAAAAATAGTATTCAGCTCACACTGATAATGCAAAAGTGCGATGTTGTTATTTACAAGCGCAAGAAGTGCAAGGAGTGCAAAAAACAATGACTTTTTTTTGTTTCTTTCTTCCAGAAGGATGATGAGACTGGAAGAAAGAAACAAAAAAAGTCATTGTACTTACCTTTAAAGGACTTTTCAGGTTGAAACTGACCATCTGTATTGGAAGCTTTTTAGCTACATTGTATCTTTGCATACATTTTGTTGCATGCATCTCTATTATTGTTGGCTTCTTGCACTTGTAAATTACAACATCGCACTTTTGCATTATCAGTGTGAGCCGAATACTATTTTTTCACTTAGCTAGTCTATTTCGTATTTGGTGCTTATTTTTGCTAAACCTCCAGGTGTTGGCTGGAGATCTCCCGCTGTTGCAAATGATCTACAGGTGGCCGCTTTGGAAGGTGGACTCCACAGCATTATACCCCAGTGAAGTCCCTCCCCAAAACCCGCCCTCTTCAGGCTCCATCCCCCCCCCCAAATCTCCAGGTACTTCTAGGGTTGCCAGGTCCCTCTTTGCCACCGGCAGGAGGTTTTTGGGGCGGAGCCTGAGGAAGGCGGGGTTTGGGGAGGGGAGGGACTTCAATGCCCCAAGTCCCTCCCCTCCCCAAACCCCGCCCTCCTCGGGCTCTGCCCCAAAAACCTCCCGCCGGTTGCGGAGGGAGACCCGGCAACCCTACATAGAGTCCGCCTTCCAAAGCCGCTCTTTTTTCCAGGGCAACCGATCCCTGCGACGTGGAGAGGAGCAAAACCTCCCTTGAAGGCGGCCTACCTGCAGACACATCCAGGTGAAGCCTCCGCTCCTAGCGCGGAGGGGGGGGGGCGGTCGTCATGGAGACGGCGGCTAGGCCTCTCTTGATCCGCAGGCCCTTGAGCTACCCGCCGACAAGCTCCGCTCTTCGGATTAGAGAGGGAAGCTCTTTCGGACGGCCCTCGCCGCGTTTTATCAGCTGCATAACACGCCGCCTAATCTGAGTTTGCACCTCGAAGAAAGGAAGGAAGAAAGAAAGCGGCGTATCGGAGGGAAAAGGAGCCGACCCGCTTTCCCTTCTTCTTCCCTCCCCGCGCTTGTTGTGTAGGCCAATTATCCCAAGTGGTGACAAGGAGAAAAATGAATTAGCCAAAGCTTTGTAATGTCAGCGTTATTTATCTTTTATAAGCTCGCCCCGGCTCAGCTGCGGATCAGCGGAGGAGCCGCTTTCTTCCTCTGGCCTGGCTTTGATGCCGCTTTTCTTTATAGCCTCTTGATACAGTCCCTTTGCTCCATCATTACAAAACCTTTTTTTTTCTTCCCTGCTGTAAAACAGGAGCAGACAAGATGAGGGGCACGGGTGGACCGTCAGCCTTGCAGGAGTCGAAGGTGGCAAACCGAAGGGGGGGGGGCCTTTCTCCGGCTCGCCTTTCCTTGTTCCCCATCTCCCGGATAATAAAAATCGCTCAATTGGAGTTTATTTCCTGTGATCTTGAATGGCCCCGCACAAACAAAAAGGTGCTGATTCTGATAAGAACCTCTGCTAGACAGCTTCTTTTTCTATACATATTTTGCCCATCGCATAGGAACCATCTTTTAACTGTTCGAGTGGAGATTTTTTATCCCAAAGGTCATTAATTTTAAAAACAGACAATTATGGGACGAGCCGCGGAGAAAGCAGGCAGAGGGGTTGCCAACTCTGCCCTGAGAAATTCCTGGAGATTTGGGGGTAGTTCGTATGGAGTGGTGAATTTTGGGAGGGATTTCATCTATGGTATACCATAGGGCAGGAGCCCCATGGCGCAGAGTGTTAAGCTGCAGTACTGTAGTCAAAAGCTCTGCTCACGACCTGAGTTCGATCCTGACGGAAGTCGGTTTCAGGTAGCTCAAGGTTGACTCAGCCTTCCATCCTTCCGAGGTCAGTAAAATGAGGACCCAGCTTGCTGGGGGTAAAGGGAAGATGACTGGGGAAGGAACTGGCAAACCACCCCGCAAACAAAGTCTGCCTTGGAAACGTCAGGATGTGACGTCACCCCATGGGTCAGGAATGACCTGGTGCTTGCACAGGGGACCTTTACCTTTTATACCATAGGGCCCACCCTCCAAAGCAGCCATTTTCTCCAGGGGAGCTGAACTCTGTAGTCTGGAGATCAGTTGTAATTCTGGGAGAACTCTTGGCCCCATTTGGAGGCTGGCATGTGTGTTGGGCAGCAGTCAACGATTGGCTGCGTAACTCACTACTCACTATGATGGATCTGCCCTGGGTAGAGTTTGTAACTTTGGAGTACAAAGATTCTTCTACCTGGAGAGCCCCTAAGCATGATCCAGAGTTCCTTTCCTTTTATGAACAGAATGCTTTCTCACCTGTCTGGAGGTAGGTACACTGAGGAATCTGGTTTCTTGTTCATCACTCTCATCATGCCTATAGAATCATAGAGATGGACGGGACCACCAGGGTCATCTAGTCCAAACAAGACAACGGCAGCAGCATCCTGCCTGTGTTTCACAGCACCTAATGGTATTATGGGCCATGCCAGTACATTGAACACATTCAACTGCCTTCCTAAGAATCGTACCATTGGTCCATCTCATAAAATCATAGAGTTGGAAGGGACCACCAGGATCATCTAGTCCAACGCCCTTCACAATGCAGGAAATTCCAAACTATCTCCCCCCGCACACCCCCAGTGACCCCTACTCCATGCCCAGAAGATGGCCAAGGTGCCTCCCTCTCATCATCTGCCTCCAGTCATAGAATCAGCATTGCTGACAGATGGCCATCTAACCTCTGCTTAAACACCTCCAGGGAAGGAGCGCTCACCACCTCCCGAGGAAGCCTGTTCCACTGAGGAACTGCTCTAACTGTTAGAAAATTCATCCTAATGTCTAGACGGAAACTCTTTTGATTTAATTTCAACCCGTTGGTTCTGGTCTGACCTTCTGGGGCAACAGAAAACAACTCGGCACCATCCTCTATATGACAGCCCTTCAAGTATTTGAAGATGGTTATCATATCCCCTCAGTCTTCTCCTCTCCAGGCTAAACATCCCCAGCTCCTTCAACCTTTCCTCATAGGACTTGGTCTCCAGACCCGTCACCATTTTCGCTGCCCTCCTCTGGACACGTTCCAGCTTGTCTACATCTTTCTTAAATTATGGTGCCCAAAACTGAACACAGTACTCTAGGTGAGGTTTAACCAGAGAAGAGTTAAGATGGGCCACCATGAGCGATGGCTGGAGATAACCTATCAGCTTGCAGCTGACCCAGAGAGACTTCATATATATCAGGCTTGGGTTTAGCTGATTTGCTGGCACAGGAGGCCAGCTAGGGTTGCCATCCTCCACGTGTGATCTGGAGATCTCCTGGAATTACAGCCGCTCTCCAGAAGACTGTCCAGAGTCAGGCAAATAGCTTTGACAGGAGACAGAAAACGTGGTCAGAGGATGCAGTCCAAGGTCAAACACAGATAAGGCAGAGTCTAAGGTGTCAAGCAATAGAGGGCAAATGCAAAAGGCATGGATCAGGTCCAATCGCGAAGAGTCAGGTTCACCAAGAGTCCAAAGTGCAGCATGGAAAAAAAGCAAGCACCGCAAGGCTGATGACATACTGCTCCCTCATTTGCTTTTCTTTGCCGGATGCTTAAAACAGACTCTAACTTGCTGGAACAGATAAGCCAGCTGTAGTTAACGAGGGTACTCTGGCATTTCAAGCCAGGTGTCATTCATCAGCCTTCCACTTCTTCAGCGATGGTGTCAGGGATTGACCTATGCTGAGCCAGCAGTCGTGCACTTCTTTGTCTTTCCTGCTGTTCCCTGAGTAGATGCCTCTTTCCTTGTTCCAAAGGTTCTGGAGACCCTCAAGGTGAGGCTGCCGGTTGCTGGGTTCCAGACAGGGCTTCAGTTCCTGAGCGGGAGGGCTGAGGGCGCGGCACAACCGCTTCTGCCTGCGACTCCGCCTCTGTTATTAGCCTGGGGCTGAGACTGACACCCTCCACCTTTGCCTCGTTTGAGGAGGTGTCAGCAGGCTGACCCACAACACAGACAGTGGCTGCTTTGGAGGGTGGACTCACACCACTAAGGTCCTTCCCTAGGCTCTGTTCCCAGATCTCCTGGGATTTCTCAATGTAGAGTTGGCAGTCCTAAGACTGCTGTACCTGCATTGGTCAGGCCGCACCTGGAGTATTGTGTGCAGTTCTGGAGGCCTCAATTCAAAAAGGATGTGGACAGAATCAAGCGGGTGCAGAGGAGAGCGATGAGGATGATCAGGGGTCTGGAGACCAAGCCCTGCGAGGAAAGGCTGAGGGATTTGGGAATGCTCAGTTTGGAGAAGGCTGGGGGGTGGTGGCAGGGGGAGAGACATGATTGCTCTCTTGAAGTATCTGAAGGGCTGTCATCTAGAGGAGGGCAGCCTTGCTCAGGTCCTGCAAACTGAGGATCATGGCTTCCTTTATAGAGTCAGTCCATTTCCTGTTGGGTCTTCCTCTTTTCCTGCTGCCTTCAATTTTTCCAAGCGTTATTATCGTTTCCAGTGACTCTTGTCTTCTCATAATGTGACCAAAGTACGATAGCCTCAGTTCAGAAATTTTAGTTTCTAGGGAGAGTTCTGGCTTGATTTGATCTAGAACCCACTGATTTGTGTTTGTTTTTTTGGCCACCCCCATTGCCTGTAAAACTCTCCTCCAGCACCACATTGCAAAGAATTCTACTTCCGTCGAAATAGCAAAAAATAAATGACATAAATATGGCCTGGATCGCATGAGTTGATCTGTGGGGAGTTAGTGGGGTGGCGTACATGGCCTTTGGTCCCTTCCAGCTCTTCTTCTCTGGAAAGGCGACGGAGGAGACGTTTCGAGAGTTGGTTTAGGGCAGGCCATCTCTCTGGATGACCTGCCAAGTCCCTCGCGTAGCTGACTGCAGACTTTGGTGCCAGAGTGGTTTCATTATGAAGCAGAAGTCACTGTTAATACGCTCTTCAAAATGTAGCCGCCACATTTCCAAGCATGTCTAACATGAGCCGGCTTCTGTTTAATTAGCCGCATTGGCGTAATGGAGAGCTGCCACGTTGACCTCCTTATTATCTCCCCCTTTAAGATATGACACCTTTGGAAACAGCTGAGAGAGAGAGAGAGAGAGGCAGGCAGGCAGGCTTGGGTTTCACAAAAGCACATTTTCAGGACTTTTCTCCCGCAATGGCTGTACTTCAACCCCAGAAATATGCATTTAAATCTTCCTCCCTAAACAATCAAGAGAGTTTCCGTTTTGACATTAGGACAAATTTTCTAACAGAGTGGTTCCTCAGTGGAAGAGGCTTCCTCGGGAGGTGGTGAGCTCTCCTTCCCTGGAGGTGTTTCAGCAGAGGTTAGGTGGCCATCTGTCAGCAATGCGGATTCTATGACCTTAGGCAGATGATGACAGGGAGGGCATCTTGGCCATCTTCTGGGCATGGAGTAGGGGTCACTGGGGGAGTGTGTGGGGGAGGTAGTTGTGAATTTCCTGCATTGTGCAGGGGGTTGGACTAGATGACTCTGGTGGTCTCTTAAAACTTTATGATTCTATGATCTTCCAGGTTTGGACTAGCCCCGCCGTTTTAATCCTTCGCACCGGATCAGGCAAAATCCCACCTAAACATTCTTTATCTTCTGCACCCATTCTGCCGAATGAGTCCCCGTGTGGGGTTGCCATCCTCCAGGCAGGGCCTAGAGTTCTCCCAGAATTACAAGTGACCTCCAGACGGCGGAGATCAGTGCCTCTCGAGGAAATGGCAGTTTTGGGTTGTGGGCTGCATGGAATCACATCCCTGCTGAGCTTCCTTCCCTACCCAAACTCCTAGGGTTGCCAGGTCCCTCTTTTCCACCGGCGGGAGGTTTTCGGGGCGGAGCCTGAGGAAGGTGTGGTTTGGGGAGGAGGAGGGACTTCAATGCCATAGAGTCCAATTGCCAAAGCAGCCGTTTTCTCTGATGTGGTGAACTGGATTGGTTTCCCCACTCCTCCACACGAAGCCAGCTGGGTGACCTTGGGCTAGTCACAGCTCTCTTAGAGCTCTCTCAGCCCCACCTACCTCACAGGGTGTCTGTTGTGGGGAGGGGAAGGGAAGGAGATTGTAAGCAGGGTTGAGTCTCCCTTAAGTGGAAGAGAAAGACAGCATATAAAAACCAACTCCTCCTCCTCCTCCTCCTCCTCCTCCTCCTCCTCCTCCTCCTCCTCCTCCTCCTCCTCCTCCTCCTCCTCCTCCTCCTCCTCCTCCTCCTCCTCCTCCTCCTCCTCCTCCTCCTCCTCCTTCTTCTTCTTCTTCTTCTTCTTCTTCTTCTTCTTCTTCTTCTTCTTCTTCTTCTTCTTCTTCTTCTTCTAACATCTACTTCCTTTTTAATAACAACCCAGCGCATTTCTGTGTATGAATGTAGCAATATAATTAGTGGGGAAAGCGACATCTCCTAAACAGATAGAGACATTTAATTGGTAAAAGGGCCCTTGAGTGGTTGACAGCCCCATAGAAAGGAAATTGTAGGGGGGGGGGAGACCTAGGCTGCGCTCAGCCCTCTCGTTTCCGGCTAGAGTCACTCCGCGAAAGAGGTGCCCGTGCCGCCGGCATCAGGCACAAAACACCCAGCGCCAAACGTTTTCAGTCACTGTCAAGACGCAACAATGCGGCTGTCAAGAGCGGGACCCGGGATGGCAGGCGGCCGAATGGGGCTTTCCGCCGCAGCCTGCCACATTGACCAAGAAGTGCTGCTAGGCCCGGCTTGAGTGGCAGTCTCAATTAAGAAAAGGCAGGCTGCGCACCGTTTCATTCATCCACCTAGCAAGACTGACTTGCTTTGGTGGAGTGCCGTTAGTTGGCTGTCGGGGAAATGAAACACCTCTCCCCCTGCAGAGCAGTTTCTGAACGGGCAGAAAAAGTCGGCCAGGATAGAAGCTGACTCGTTGATTCCGTTGTATAGGGTTGCCAACTCTGGGTTGGAGAATATCTGGAGATTTTTTTTTGGGGGGGGGAGGTTGGCAACCCTACCCATGGTTGAGACTCAGTAGGGCTGTCAGGTCCCTCTTTGCCACAGGCGGGAGGTTTTTGGGGCAGAGCCTGAGGAGGGAGGGGTTTGGGGAGGGGAGGGACGTCAATGCCATAGAATCCAATTGCCAAAGCGGCCATTTTCTCCAGGTGAACTGGACTCTTGCTCTTTTCTATTGATAGTGACAGATTCATACGGAAGGGCTGCCAAGACCTTCTCTGCCAACTCTGGGTTGGGAAATATCTGGAGATTTTTGGGGTGGAGGTTGGCTGGAGATGAGTTGTAATAGCAGGAGATCTCCAGCTAGTACCCAGAGGTCGGCAACCCTAGGACTCAGAACGGCTTTAGAACATCGTTCTCCGCTCCTCCCTTTTTCTTACAACGACCCTGTGAGGTTGGTTAGGCTGAGAGTTTGCGATGGGCCCGAGGTCGCCCAGCAAGCTTCCATGGTAGAAGTGGGGATTCAAACCTGGGTTGCCCAGGGCCCTAGCCTGCCACTCTGTTCACTACACCACACTGGCTCCCACTTGCGGTGTGTACAAGCATTGAAATGGTGATATGCAGGGGGGACATCCACTCATCGACAAACTTGATTGTGAGCACAACAGGGTGGTTGGAGGGCATTCAGGAAGCAGCGACGTGTTAAGTGATCTTCGGCGTGCCGCCAGACTGATGAAGGTGGATCCACCAGTGTACAAATCGGAGCCCCGTGGAGGGGCTCACGGAATGGGCCGTGGGACCCCAGCGGCGGGGGGCAGGCAGGGTAGCAATTTTGCACTTCGCCAGTCAATACGCTGGGGTTGCATCGAAGTTGTTCTCCCGACGCAAATGCCTGTATTTATCACTGTCGGGAGGATTTATTGTCCAGCCAGGGCCTTTTCCAGAGGGGAGGCTCTCGGTCCTTTCTTTTCAATTACCGTCGTGCGGAGAGAATGGAACGGCCGGGCCCTTCGGGGAACGAACTGCTGATGAGGTTATTGGTTTTAGAAAGTTTCCTTCTTTGCCGGCGGATGGGCAAGTCTCAAGGTGCACTACAACGCTTGAGATGTGGCCAGCCATAGAAAGCCGTGCAAAAAAACCCCCTCTGCTATGCTTAAAGGAAGAGTGTCGAAGTTGCAACTTGGTAGTTATACACATTTGGGCAAGAACCACATGTACATGAGTCAGCCAGTAATAGGGTCGCCAGGTCCCTCTTCGCCAGCGGCGGGAGGTTTTTGGGGCTGAGCCTGAGGAGGGCGGGGTTTGGAGATGGGAGGGACTTCACTGGCATAGAGTCCAATTGCCAAAGCGGCCATTTTCTCCAGAGGGACTGATCTCTGTTGGTTGGAGATCAGTTGTAATAGCAGGAGATCTCAAGCCACCACCTGGTGGCAGGACAGTGTCACTTCTGGGAAAAACCATAGAGTCTCCAGCGATTCCTAGAGCTACCCACCACCAGCGTGGTGTAGTGGTTAAGAGTGGTGGTTTGGAGCGGTGGAGTCTGATCTGCAGAACCAGGGTTTGGTTGGGCGAGTCACACTGTCTCAGCCCCACCTACCTCACCGGGTGTCTGTAGTGGGGAGGGGAAGGTGATTGTAAGCCGGTTTGAGTCTCCCTTAAGTGGTAGAGAAAATAGGTATATAAAAGCCTTCTTCTTCTTCTTCTTCTTCTTCTTCTTCTTCTTCTTCTTCTTCTTCTTCTTCTTCTTCTTTGTAAAGCATGAGCACATCTAAAGTGTGAGACTCATGTGAGCAAGTGCAAAGTGATGCATACTGGGGCAAAAAAAACCCAACTTGACATATACACTGATAGGATCTGTGCTGGCAGTGACAGATGAAGAAAAGGATCTTGGGGTGATAGTGGTCAGCTCGATGAAGATGTCAACCCAGTGTGTGGCTGCCATGAAAAAGGCAAATTAAGTGCTGGCCATAATTAGACAAGGAATAGAAAATAAAACTGCTGCTATCATCTGCCCTTGTACAAATCTATAGTGAGACCACACTTGGAATACTAAAAAAGGATATTGCAGACCTTGAGAAGGTGCAGAAAAGAGCAACCACAATGATCAGGGGGCTAGAGCAACTGTACTATGAGGAGCGGTTAAAACGCTTAGGGCTGTTTAGCTTGGAAAGAAGGCAGTTAAGGGGAGACATGATAGAGGTCTATAAAATTATGCATGGTTTGGAGAGAGCAGACAGGGAGAAGCTTTTCTCCCTCTCTCACAATATTAGAACCGGGGAGGGGGGGTCATCTGCTGGAGCTCGAGGGTGAGAGATTCCAAATAGGTAAAAGGAAATATTTCTTCACACAACACATAGTTAAATTGTGGATGTGGTGATGGCTGCCAACTTGGTAAACTTTATGAGGGGAGTGGACATGTTCACGGAAGAGAGCGCTATCCATGGCTACTAATCAAAATAGATACTAGTCATGATGCATCCCTATCCTCTCCAGGATCAGAGAAGTAGGCCTATTACATTAGGTGCTGAGGAACACAGGCAGGATGGTGCTGCTGCCGTCGTCTTGTTTGTGGGCTTCCTAGAGGCCCCTGGTTGGCCCCTGTGTGAACAGACTGCTGGACTTGATGGGCCTTGGTCTGATCCAGCAGGGCCTTTCTTATGTTCTTGTGTTATTATTATTATTATTTTTAAAAAATGATAGGAATTCAAGCTTCACCTTATTAATTGCAGACTTCCAGAAGACAGCTATACAAGTGCTTTGAAGATTGGAGGGAGGAGTGATAGGTTGTGGATGCCAAAGATGCTTGCCAATTGGCGCTTGCCACAAATGGCTTTTCTCCTACTTCAAACAGAATCATGTTGTTGGAGATAGATCACGATGGATAGCCGAGTTGGTCTGTCACTAGCATCCAAAAGCACCTTAAGATGCTACTGGACTCTTGCTCTTTTCTATTACATGTTGTTGGAGTAAATTTATAGATTTAATTTGTTCAGAGTTTGCCCGAGGACACAAAAAATATATATTTGTTTCAAGGGCAACGGAAGAGCTTAGCCGTTTGAATACCCCTGACTATCCTGATCTCATCAGAGCTTGGAAGCTAAGCAGGGGTGGCCACAGTTATTACTTGGACGAGAGACCACTGTGGAAGACAGGGGTTGCTACGCAGAGGAAGACGATAGCAAACCACCTTTGCTCGTCTCCTGCCTTGAAAACCCCTTGAGGGGTCACCGTAAGTTGGTTGCGACTTGGCGACGCTTCTTATTAGGAGAGCTTACTAACCCATCTCCACCATTCTTAAAACGTCGCATTTGTCCTAACCCTTCCAGATGGTCTTGACCAAGATAACAGACCGCCTGTAGCTGAGCAGGAAACTGAATCCAGGTCACCATGTTCTCCCAAGCAATTGCTCTGCTCGCTGTCACATTGTTGATACAGATGTCTTCATTGGAGGCAAAGAATGGACTAATGGCTTTATCTGGAGGCGAAAGCTTCCAAAAAGCTCTCTCCAATCCTGACAAACCAGAAAAAAAGAAAAGAAAAAAAAAGCCGGAGAGAACCAGAAAGCTGGTCGGAAGCTCCGCTAATGAAATCTTGGCCTTCCGAATTTTTTGTCAGCTGCCGTTACCAGTACTGTATGACCTTTGCACTAAAAGTAATTGTTTAAAAAACCCAAATTATTTTCTTGAACAATCCAAAATCAACCCTAACAAAAATTAGAGGCGGCAGTTCTAAGCGTATTTACTTGGAAGCAAGTTTAATTTAACTCAGCAGGACATATTTGTGTTCAAGATGGGGACAAAGGCATTTTCTGGTCATTTGTTCTAGGGATGTCTGGAAGTTTGAACCGGAGACATTTCTCTAGTCCTTGCAAAACTCTTTTCATTTCTTTCTGATTTGCTGAGATGTTTTGCCTGACCAAATTCACTTGAATGGTAACCTTTGCTTGAATGGTAACCTTTAATCACTTTACTTCAAATTTTGCATCCAAGAATCAGGTTTAAAAGGAATGTGGAATGGGGGCCAAGATTCCTTGGAGGAAAGGAAGTGTGTGTGCGGGTGTAGGGGGAAGTATAGAGATTCGAAATTGGTATGTTCTGCTCTCAACCCTTCTAAGCATTTCACCCCATGCTAGGACATTTACAAGCTTTATTATAGGCATTCATGAGGTCTAGAAACGTACTTCATTAAACAAACAAACCTGTCGTTTTTGTGATGCAACAGTGTACTACATTCAAGATAGGTAATCCTTTACCAATGAGGAGAAAATCTGTATTTCCTGACTAACCAATGAACAACACTACAGAATTTTTGGAAGAAAAAGGCGTTTTGTTTCTGTAAGAATGAGGGAATAGAAACAAGCAACAAAACCTGGGTCTGCTTGCAGCGTCTTTCCAAAATAGGGTTGCCGGGTCCGTCTTTGCCACCAGTGGGAGGTTTTTGGAGTGGAGCCTGAGGAGGGCAAGGTTTGTGGAGGGGAGGGACTTCAATGCCATAGGGTCCCATTGCTAAAGCGGCTCTTTTCTTCAGGGGAACTGATCTCTATCGGCTGGATATCAGTTGTAATAGCAGGAGATCAACCCTATTTTCATAGCTTCCCCATCTCATTAATTGGAAGAAGAAGAAGAAGAAGAAGAGTTGTTTTTTATATGCCAACCTTATCTACCACTTGAGGAAGAATCAAACCGGCTTACAATCACCTTCCCTTCCCCTCCCCACAACAGACGCCCTGTGAGGTAGGTGGGACTGAGAGAGCTCTAAGAGAGCTGTGACTAGCCCAAGGTCACCTCATACCCAGAAAACCTTGTTGGTCTCTAAGTCACGTCTGGATGTCCTGTATGGCCCCTTCCAACTCTATGATTGTATGACCTGAATCTAGCTATTTCCTTCAGGGGACCTGATCGGTATAGTCTGGAGATCAGTAGTCATCCTGGGAGATCTCCAGACCCCCCCCCCCAGATGTTGGCAACTGTACGAGATGCCCATTGTGGGTAATGCTACTCACATAATCTACTTAACCGGGGATGATTTCCCAGGTCAGCTTCAATACACTTTCCCTCTCCTGTGATCACGTTGGCTCATTGGCACGGGAGAGATTCCAGGAAATTGGAAACCTGTAATCCTGTTTTCTACCAGCTGCCAGTCCTGTTCTGAGGGGAACAACGTGCTCTGCTCCGAACAAGCACTGTTTAGAGCTGCTGTGCATGCCTCCCCCAGTTGTACCCCTCCCTTCCCTGGCTTCAGTTGCTGCCTCCCGCCTCTCATCCCTCTGCAGGGAGCACCTGCAGGGAGCCAGAGTGGTGTAGTGGTTAAGAGCGGTGGTTTGGAGTGGCGGACTGTGATCTGGAGAACTGGGTTTGATTCCCCACCCCTCCACGTGAGCGGAGGAGGCTAATCTGGTGAACTGGGTTGGTTTCCCCACTCCTCCACAGGAAGCCAGCTGGGTGACCCTGGGCTAGTCACAGCTCTCTCTGCTCCATCTATCTCACAGGGTGTCTGTTGTGGGGAGGGGAAGAGAAGGTGATTGTAAGCCGGTTTGATTCTTCCATAAGTAGTTGAGAAAGTCAGAATATAAAAACAAACTCTTCCTCCTCCTTCTCCTCCTCCTCTTCCTCTACTTCCTCTTCTTCTTGTGGAGGAGTGGGGAAACCAACCTGGTTCTCCAGACTAGAGTCCGCCGCTCATATGGAGGAGTGGGGAATCAATCCTGGTTTCCCAGATTAGAGTCCACCTCTCTTAACCACCACACCACACTGGTTATCTCAAGAGCTCTCAAGGGGCTGGATCGGGCCCTCAGGCCTGCACTAGAAAGCAAGGGCAGTGCCCCTTGTGGCTTGGCTCCAGAGTCCAGGGATCCTTTGGGCAACTTCACCTAGGAGAATCATAGCTCTCAGAGGGAGAGAGCGACCGAGCAGTTGGACAGAGGCAATGGGGATCTGAACGGGTTGAGTTAACTGCGAATAGGAGCCTCAGTAGCACCCCCCCCCCCCACATAGCTCAGTCTAGCCCAGTCTCTACAGAGCTGAGAAGCTAAATAGGATCAGTATGTGGATGGGAGACCCCAAAGAAGACTGGGGCTGCTATGTAGAGGAAGGCAAGAACTTGCATGGGAGACTGCCAAGGA